>NC_142477.1:58323208-58474723 GCF_049115385.1 Moschus berezovskii | reverse complement strand
CACTATGTTCAACATTATAAAAAGGGCAAAAGGAATGATAATGAATTACTCTCAATTTTTAGAATTTGTATTTTATAAACATGTAACTTTCATTGCAGAAAAGGCATTAAAATGTACTTTATTCAACTCCCAGTTGAGGGAGGAAAAACTAAACCTATAAAGCAATTAGTGAAAGAAATGAAAGATAGTAAATTATTTTGTGGTGCAATGAAGACCTTATTGTCAGTATTCAGAGAAAGCAGAAAATTACGTGACATGGTGCTGCAGGGCAAATTGTCATTAGAAGGAAAAACTTTTGCTGGATTTTGAAGAATAGAAGGATTTAGAAAGGTTGGTGAACAGAAGAATACTGAGGATGTATATGTAGGGATAGCAGATAGAAAGCCACGTGGCTCAGGTGTTAGAGTGATTAGACCATTCAGATGAGGGTCGATGGTTCATTTTGTAAATAGAGTATGGGACAAGGTTAGATTAAAGATGTGAATTACACATCACCTGACTCCTCTGCTTCAATGGTGAGGTCCATGCAGAGGTAACTGAAGGGGCCTACCCTCCAGAGCAGGAGTTATGACCTCGTAATACAGGCCATCCTTGTGTTATAAGTAAATTGCTCTGACTCCAGCAAGAACCAAATTGTTGAGCTTTGTTGGGCATGCTGAGAGGGGCCAGTGGGTTGGCGTATAGAGTGGGTTTTAAGAGAACCCCAACCCAAGGCAGATTCCTCAGCTGGGCAGAACCCTGGACACAGTGCGGAGGCCTCAGTCTAACTTCTACCTAGTCCAAGGAGGTAGCTCTGTGATCTTAGGCAGATCAAGTTCACTCTTATACCTCAGTTTCCTCATTACACTGTGAACTCTTTCTAGATTTCAGATTCTACAACGTCTAGCAGGCACTCAGATAACAGACAGCCTTCACAAGCTACCCTAGAAAAAAAAGGAGGTATAAATAAGAAACCACTATGGTAACAGTTCGGAGAAGGCAATGGCAAGCCACTCCAGTACTCTTGTCTAGAAAATCCCATGAATGGAGGAGCCTGGTAGGTTGCAGTCCGTGGGGTCGCTAAGGGTCGGACACGACTGAGCGACTTCACTTTCACTTTTCACTTTCACACATTGGAGAAGGAAATGGCAACCCACTCCAGTGTTCTTGCCTGGAGAATCCCAGGGACGGGGGAGCCTGGTGGGCTTCTGTCTATGGGGTCACACAGAGTCGGACACAACTGAAGTGATGCAGCAGCAGCAGCATGGTTACAGTTAAATCTGAACCAAGAAGGTAGCCTTTGTCTTAATTCACAACTTTGGAGAGTAGAAGTTTACTTTCTACCTTTGTCTCTACTACAGACTTAGCAGGGGGACACTGAGGCAGATGTCTAATTTACCCACCATATGTGTGGAAGTGCCAATTAGCAGGCACTTGTGAGCTACAGCGACAACTCACACTGTCATGAAAAATCTGATTTTTATACCCTTGTGCGCTTCTTTTCTTTTAACTGTTTCAGCATTGCTCGGAGAAGGCAATGGCAAGCCACTCCAGTACTCTTGCCTAGAAAATCCCAAGGATGGAGCAGCCTGGTACGCTGCAGTCCCTGGGGTCGCTAAGGGTCGCACACGACTGAGCGACTTCATTTTCACTTTTCACTTTCACACATTGGAGAAGGAAATGGCAACCCACTCCGGTGTTCTTGCCTGCAGAATCCCAGGGACGGGGGAGCCTGGTGGGCTCACAGAGTCGGACACGACTGAAGTGACTTAGCAGCAGCAGCAGCAGCAGCAGCTTGCATTGCTGCCTCCTGATTTCTTGCCTATACGTATTCTGGTACATGATCTTTGATAAATTGAGTTTGTTTTTATTGTAGTTCATTTGATGATCTCTTATACTGATATAACTTTTTTATATGTGCCGTTTCTAGTATTTTCATTTTAGATTAGAATCTAATAAAGAAAAGAGAGCACCTCTCCTGGTTTCACTTTCATGTCTACTTTCTGCTGCCCTACACAAATCTATCTTGATGAGGTGGAGAAGACATTCAATTGGAGACACAGATTCCTTGGTCATTCATAGGCAACTGCACCCTCATAATCCTTTCTTCCTAAATCTGGAAAGTTTGGTAGACATCTGAGAAATTAGTACACTCCCTAGCACATAAGAAAAAGTGGAAGTGAAAGTGAAGTAGCTCAGTCGTGTGTGACTCTTTGCGACTCTGTGGACTGTAGCCCACCAGGCTCCTCCCTCCCTGGCAATCTCCAGGCAAGAACACTGGAGTGGGTTGCCATTTCCTTCTCCAGGGGATCTTCCTGACCCAGGGATCGAACCCGGGTCTCCCGCATTGCAAGCAAACATTTTAACCTCTGAGCCACCCATATGAGATGCTCAATAAATACATATTTTAAATTAATGCATTTCAGTGGCTTTATAATTCAGCAATCAAAACATATTTGCTATCATGAAGAAGAAAAAAATGTTTGTTCCAAGAGAGGTAAATGAAGAATGAAAAAATTTCCTCTGAAACATATAAAATACTTTTAATAGCTTCTTTAATATTTGCGAATAGTTAGAACCCCTTTCCACTCATATTTAGAGTGCACTGGCACATTTATTGTTTAAATGAATAGAATTGATTGACATTTGCATGGAACTTTATAGTTTCCAGAAAACTTTCTCAGATATTATCAAATTCACCCCAGGCAACCCCATAAGGTGGGTTGTGGAAATACTCTTATCGTTCAGTTCAGTTCAGTTCAGTCGCTCAGTCGTGTCCGACTCTCCGCGACCCCATGAATCACAGCACGCCAGGCCTCCCTGTCCATCACCAACTCTTATCGTTACAGAAACGCTAATAACCGGTAGAAGACAAAAGGTAAGGGATTTTCCTAACACATATATGACACTGATACAAGTGGAACCTATTTCTTCCAACACCCAGGTGAGAAGGCTCACAGGTGAGGTGTTTCCACTCTGTAAATTCTCAGTCTCCAGGAAAGAACCTGTCTTAACTCCCTTTCCTTGCATCAAAGCAACAAAATTTATCCCGGTACTTCAGCTCAGATTCCATCTCTGAATGTGCCGACACCCTCTATCTGAGTTAGCTACTCTCTTCATTTTTATTTCCTAAAGTGTGTTTTTTACTGGAGCTGACTCTTCCTCCTCCCTAATTAACTTTTATGTGAAAACTCCTCTAGTGATGGAATCGCCTGTGTGTCTCCCCCAACCTGGTTGGCATTTTACTGCACCTGGAGAGAGAAAGTGTTTCTGCTGCCTCACTGCATTATCTTTGCTGAGGGAGGAATTTGTAGGAGCTAAGATGACTGCGTTGCTGAGAGGAGATTTTTTTTTTAATCAAACACTTTTTCGGTTTAGGCTCAGTTTTGATGCTTGCAGAGGTTACCCCTTGTTGAAAATTAAAATGCATTGCTTCCTTTGTGTCATTTTTTAGATTCTACATCTAAGTGATATCATATATTTACAAAACAGAAATAGACCCATAGACATAGAAAACAAACTTATGGCTATCAAAGGGGAAAGCAGGGGGAGAGGAATAAATTAGGAGTTTGGGATTAACAGATACATACTATTATATATAAAATAGATAAACAACAGGAGCCTAATTATAGCACAGGGAACTATATTCAGTATCTTGTAATAGCCTATAATGGAAAAAAAATCTAAAAAAGAACACCTACATCTCTACCTACCTATCCGTCTGTCTGGATTATAACAGAATCACTTTGCTGTATACCTGAAGTTAATATAACATTGTAAATCAACTATAAAGAAAGTAGACATGCTAGTAACTCAGTCGCGTCTGTTTGTGACCCCATGGACTGCCAGGCTCCTCTGTCCCTGGAGTTCTCCAGGCAAGAATACTTGAGAGGATTGCCATTCTCCAGGGGATCTTCCCCACCTAGGGATCGAACCCAGGTCTCCTTCGTTGCAGGCAGATTCTTTCCCATCTGAGTCAATCAACTATGTGCTGTGTGCTCAGTCCTGTCCGACTCTTTGCAACCCCATGGACTGTAGCCCACCAGGCTCCTCTGTCCATGGGATTCTCCAGGCAAGAACACTGGACTGGGTTGCCATTTCCTTCTCCAAATCAACTATACTTCAGTTGTTTTTTTTTTTTTTTTAATGCATTAATCCATGATTTTGGCAGCAAAGCAATATATTAGGATAGACAAAAAATTGGACTTTGGAGTTGGACGAATCAGGTTTGAATCCTGGTTCTGCTGATATTTCCTTGGCAACCTACTTCTTGAAGCTGATTTTTTCATCTTCTTTGTGATGAGGGTAATAACAATATCTACCTCAAGAGTTGTTGGAAGGATTCAAGATAAACGATAGATGTTTTTCTTCTGCTGAAATGGCAGAAAAGTGCCATCCTCTTCATAGACTGCAGATCAGATTTGTGTGGAACAGCTTTCCTGTCCCCTCAGCTACATCCTCCTCCCTGCCCCACCCTAGGAGTCACTTTGCCTGGCAGGAGGCTGGTCAATGAGGTGTAGGCAGCAGTTTCTTTGTCCTCTGGCTTTCTTGCATTTGCCTGGTGGGGAGTCCCAGCAGGAGATCAGAGGGATAGAGGAGAGTGTAATCAAGTTTATTCCCTCATCTCTTGCCCTTCAGAGTCACCTGAGACTAGCTCTGTCCCAGGCAATAACCGTCCTTCTCAAGGCAGCCCACTCTATGACAGGTTATTGTCTGGGAATACTGACCCATCCCTCTCCCTGTCCCTTTAGCCTGGGGTGGTAAAAACTCCATTACAGCTACCTCCGGCTACTTCACCATCCTTTATGGATTTCTCTGTCCTACTCACATCTTTTAAAATGGTCTCTTTACGTAACCCTCCTTAAATGATGCTAGTATGAGTGTGTTCTGTTTACTCCTGGGACCCGAACTGGTATGTTATTCATTACTGCTTAATTGATAGTATATTTGTCTAAGACTCTTTTATTTGATGGATTTTAGACTTTTAAGGGAAAAATGTTATGGTTGATTGCTATTTGATATTAAGAGGGAAAAAGGTAGTAATGATGGATGATGATGGTGGTGGTGGTGATAGCTTAGCATTGTCTCCTAGACACTACTTTATACACATTAGTTCATTTAAACTCAAACACAAACGAATATTATTATAGCCCTTTTACAGATCTGAAAAAAGCTCAGAGAGGTTAAGTAACTTACCTCAAGCTGCACAGATTCCACTGGAGAGGTGAATTCTAACCTATTTGGTTTCAAGGTTCATACTCTTTAACAAGGCTATATTGACTCCTTAGATATGCAGACTGAACTAGTTTGCATTCCCACCAACAGTGTAAGAGGGTTCCCTTCTCTCCACACCCTCTCCAGCATTATTGCATGTAGACTTTTGGATAGCAGCCATTCTGACTGGTGTGAAATGGTATCTCATTGTGGTTTTGATTTGCATCTCTCTGATTATGAGGGATGTTGAGCATTTTTTCATGTGTTTGTTAGCCATCTTTATGTCTTCTTTGGAGAAATGTCTGTTTAGTTCTTTGGCCCATTTTTTGATTGGGTCGTTTATTTTTCTGGAATTCAGCTGCAGGAGCTGCTTGTATATTTTGGAGATTAATCCTTTATCAGTTGCTTCATCTGCTATTATTTTCTCCCATTCTGAAGGCTGTCTTTTCACCTTACTTATAGTTTCCTTTGCTGTGCAGAAGCTTCTGATTTTAATTAGGTCCCATTTGTTTATTTTTGCTTTTATTTCCAATATTCTGGGAGGTGGGTCATGGAGGATCCTGCTGTGATTTATGTCGGAGAGTGTTTTGCCTACATTCTCCTCTAGGAGTTTTATAGTTTCTGGTCTTACATTTAGCGCTCTAATCCATTTTGAATTTATTTTTGTGTATGGTGTTAGGAAGTGTTCTAGTTTCATTCTTTTACAAGTGGCTGACCAGTTTTCCCAGCACCACTTGTTAAAGAGACGGTCTTTTCTCCATTTTATATTCTTGCCTCCTTTGTCAAAGATAAGGTGTCCATAGGTGCATGGATTTATCTCTGGGCTTTCTATTTTGTTCCACTGATCTATATTTCTGTCTTTATGCCAGTACCATACTGTCTTGATGACTGTGGCTTTGTAGTAGAGCCTGAAGTCCGGCAGGTTAATTCCCCCAGTTCCATTCTTCTTCCTCAAGATTGCTTTGGCTATTCGAGATTTTTTGTATTTTCATACAAATTGTGAAATTATTTGTTCTAGTAGTTCTGTGAAAAATATCGTTGGTAGCTTGATAGGGATTGCATTGAATGTATAAATTACGTTGGGTAGTATACTCATTTTTACAATATTCATTCTTCCAATCCATGAACACGGTATATTTTTCCATCTATTAGTGTCCTCTTTGATTACTTTCACTAGTATTTTATAGTTTTCTATGTACAAGTCTTTTGTTTCCTTAGGTAGATATATTCCTAAGTATTTAATTCTTTTCATTGCAACAGTGAATGGAATAGTTTCCTTAATTTCTCTTTCTATTTTCTCATTATTAGTGTATAGGAATGCAAGGGATTTCTGTGTGTTTATTTTATATCCTGCAACGTTACTATAATCATTGATTAGCTCTAGTAGTTTTCTGGTAGAGTCTCTAGGGTTTTCTGTGTAGAGGATCATGTCATCAGCGAACAGTGCAAGTTTTACTTCTTCTTTTCCAATTTGTATTCCTTTTATGTCTTTTTCTGCTCTGATTGCTGTGGCCAAAACTTCCAGAACTATGTTGAATAGTAGTGGTGAGAGTGGGCACCCTTGTCTTGTTCCTGACTTTACGGGAAATATGGAGAACAGTGTGGAGATTCCTCAAAAAACTGGAAACAGAACTGCCATATGATCCAGCAATTACACTCCTGGGCATACACACCGAGGAAACCAGAATTGAAAGAGACACATGTACTCCAATGTTCATTGCAGCACTGTTTATAATAGCCAGGACATGGAAGCAACCTAGATGTCCATCTGCAGATGAATGGATAAGAAAGTTTTGGTACATATACACAATGGAGTATTACTCAGCCATTAAAAATAATGCATTTGAATCAGTTCTAATGAGATGGATGAAACTGGAGCCTATTATACAGAGTGAAGTAAGCCAGAAAGAAAAACACCAATATAGTATACTAACACATATATATGAAATTTAGAAAGATGCAAATGTATACGAGACAGCAAAAGAGACACAGATGTATAGAACAGTCTTTGGGACTCTGTGGGAGAGGGTGAGGGTGGGATGACTTGGGAGAATGGCATTGAAACATGTATGTTGTCATATGTGAAACGAATCACCAGTTCAGGGTCGATGCATATTACAGGATGCTCGGGGCTGGTGTGCGGGGATGACCCAGAGGGAGGATAAAGGGAGGAGAGAGGTGGGAAGGGGGTTCAGGAGGGGGAACTCATGTACACCCGGGGCAGATTCATGTCAATGTATGGCAAAACTAACCAATATAATATTGTAAAATAATTAGCCTCCAATTAAAAAAAAAAAAAGATATACAGACTGAGAAAGGTCATCAGATTTACTGTCAGTATTCAATTAAATCCCTCTGCCTATTCAGATTTCTGCTGCTGCTGCTGCGGCTAAGTCACTTCAGTCGTGTCCGACTCTGTGTGACCCCATAGACAGAAGGAAAGTATCTCTTAATGATGGTCTTTAAATATGTCAAGGCAAATTTGCTAAAAACGTCATTAATTTAGCAAGCTTTATCAGATCAAATCCTTCTTTTTTAAAAATTTGACTGATTAGTTAATTTAAAACCACTGAGTCACTAGTCCACTGGGGCAACTATTCCATGGTTACCCTTAAGGGTATTCATTAAATACTGAATGAATAATTCAATATTTTCAATGAGTTTTTCTCTGATACAGTGTGTAAACTTCCCAAAGAATTTTACTGCTTTTTTTCCTCCCTATATATGAAATATTTAGTTCACAGTTTATATTATTTATCTTCATTTCTTAAATTGATCTAGGTGAATAACATAATTTCACATTTTATGAGAACTCAGGAAATGTTTGGCATTATAACTAATCAATGAAAGCTACTAAATTCCCAGAGATATAGTAGCTGAGAACTTAGCATTTGTGAGTCCGTTCCACCTTCTAACCCCAACTCCCTTTAAAAAAATCCATTCACATTCAAAGTGACCATATTTATTCTAACAACTCACATTTGATTGTACTTTTTTTTTCCCTCTAATCTCAGGTAAGCATTTTAATCAACCCCAGAAAAAGACTTTTTTCCTTGGTGCCTTTTGGATCCCCAAGTTGTATCTAGGTATATTCTGAGCAATAAATGCTATTTCTCTGATTCTGGCTCCAATGTACTGTTGTGTGGTCTCTGGCCTCCTTAAAAACATCTCCCTTTTATTTTCATAAATTTTGAGGTGTTACTCACACGTGTCCAAAGAAATCTTTGAGCCTTGAGAGAGCGCTACCGCAGGTTGTCAAGTGAAGGAACCTGTCCACTGGTGTGGGGTTGGCTGCGTTCTCCTGCTGCTGCGAGCTGGCCTACCCCCAGAGGCTCACATAGACTGCGTACCTGGAGTCCTCTCTCCTTTAGTTTTATATGTTTTTTAAAAAGTACATATAGTTTTTTTGGTTTTGATTAGTTTTTGAATGTATAATTCACACTACACCGCCCTTTGATATTTTTCAGTCATTTGAGCTAAACAAACTCCTTCAGACCTTGCTCACTATTACTCTTTTCTTTCACCCTCAGACATAAGTCTTCTGAGAAGCTTAGAACAAATCTAAGTGATAGAACTACATGTTGTGGTTAGAATCAGTCTATACCTACAATGTCAGAGTTCTTGTGGTTTGGTCAGGACTGTCTG
The DNA here is from genome assembly GCF_049115385.1 of Moschus berezovskii. NCBI lineage: Eukaryota > Metazoa > Chordata > Mammalia > Artiodactyla > Moschidae > Moschus > Moschus berezovskii. The sequence goes on along the minus strand of NC_142477.1, from coordinate 58,465,885 downwards.
CCTCATTCTCTTTCGCTTAGGGGAGCTTCTTTCCCAAAAGGCACTTCAGCCCACATGCCAATATACCCTATGAGCTTCTAAGCTATGTCCAGATACAGTTGAATGTCAGAAATGGAACACACCACATTTAACTGTTCTCTTTGCTCTTTCTTCAAAGCTCAAAACACAGAAACATCTTCTTAGTGAAAGTGAAGAGTGGGCAATGTGGCTATCATGTCTTTCATGTGGAAGCTGCTGTAGAATATTCTTAAGATAATAGTTGCTGCTTGACTAGGTAAACAATTTCTCTCAAGCATTCCTTGGAACCTCTTTGAACTGAAAGGGTAGGGAGGTCACTAATTCACTGAAGAGCCACTGGGATGTCTTCCATGTACTGCAGATTATTGGTAGTGAAACAAGAGGCCATGATGCCGTGGTCAGAGGGCTTTCAGATGTGGGTAAGATTCCAGCAGTGAACAAAGCTACTTTAGCGATCCCCAGCTGGAAAATTGAGGAGTCCTTAGCTGTACCAGCCAGAATCAGGACATACAGAAGTCAGTATGTATCTTCATTTCATACGTGTAACTTTAGGTTGTGGCTACCATACCTTTTTTTTTTTCAGCCACTAGAAATGTAGACTTAAATATTTAATGAAAAACAGATGGTGCCTGAAATCTCTAACTTACATTTAACAAAAGCTGTTTTGGAAATGTTGCTTGTGTGTACTTTTACGGCTTAGACACAGCACCATTTTAGCCTGTTTTGATGAATAATTGAAGAATTACTGTCCCACTCTAAGACAGCATTTCAAAGTGCATGTGTTAATCATATACTTGATTAAACATTTCCTTGCCTTTCTCTTCAGAATGCCAATTGGCTTTTGAGTGGATAATTGTTGCAGTGAGAGCAGTGACGTTGGAAACAACTATTGCCTGTCTGAATTACTTAAAGCACCACCATGAAAAGAAATACCTGTGATTTGCTTTCCCGGAGCAAAAGTGTAAGTACCTTTTGTATTCATTTATTTTCTAAAACTGTGTACCCACAACTTTTTGCTGTTTTCTTTTGGATTTTAATACTGTGCTTTCATGATCAGACTTGTGAGAAACCCTTGGTTGACTTTCAGTTCTCTAATTGTACACAGTTTATTAACAAATGAAGACTTGTTTGTCTCAGTGGCCTGGTTGACATTTGATGGGAATTCTCTTTCAGCCAGTTTATATGCCTTACCATTCATTTGTATATGTCCACTGGCAAGATATCGGACACCCTGATTTTTAGATGCATGAGTAAAATATAAAAAGTTGAAACTGAAGAAATCTATGTCTTGAATAGCAAACTTCCCAGGCAAGTCCAAAAGGGTAAATTGAACTTACATTACAGGGTACTTCAATCAATCGCATTCTGCAAGTTCATGTACTTGATGAAAAATGTGAACACTTACCAGTGGGTCATCACTTCCATGAGTTTTCTACCCTGGAGTATGTCTCTAATCTCTCTCCTCCTTTGATTTTTTGTTTTATTTTTGATGGAGATTGTCTTATTCATTTAGTGTTGTTAAGGTACAAAATTAGTGATAATTTTTAGATTTCTACTAATTTATGAAAGAAAGCACGAGCAAACAGAGCAACTCAAAGAAAGCTACACAAGGCAAGGATGAAAGTAGACTGTTAATTTCCATCAGGCAAACTCTAAGAACATGTCCCTTTGTTCATTTACCCACGGGGGAAAAAGGGATCCAAACAGATGTAGTTATGACGTAGGAACATTCATTTGAAGGCATAAGAAAAACCACAAATGCAAACACATTTCTCTAGTACAGAATGCTTTTGTGTTACAACCAGTGATTCTTGGTGATGGCCCAAGGCCATCGTTATATAGAATTAATTACCATCCAGCTTTTAAGGGTGAGCGATGCAGGAATAATGGAGAAAGAAATACAGTGCCCAGTAGGGTTTTTAAAAACAAATGAGGATGTACCCAGAAGTGTGCCTGTTCTTGGACTGAGCAGTAACTTTGTTTAATAACCAACAAAAGAAATTCAACAAACTCTGAGGGAATGTCCAAATTCCTTTTTTTATTTTGGTGTTCAGATGTATGGATTATTATGTAAAATCAAGGGAAATGGCATGGAGCCTGGAATTCCTTCTATTATCACACATTCTCATTGTGATAGAAGGTGACCTGCATACAAATTACCAAACTGCAAAAACATCTTTCTGTTGCTGAGTTTTTCTTAAGTTAAATTTGAAAGCAATCCATTCACATACTTCTTTCATTACATTTCATAGACATACTACATGAAGAAAATGTATAAAGGCAAAAGATAATATTTTGAATAATTTAAAATTTAATGTTAAACATTTCCCTGTTCTTGGAGAAAAATATTCTAAAAGAAAATGATTGATTGAACTGTGACTTTAATGAACTCTGAGTACTTAATGATGCTAGGAGATTTCCTCTTTATATATGCTTAATGCAAAAATTTTCATCTTGGTGGAAAGGCTCATGCTTCCAAGATTAAGAGAATCTGAGTTGCCTACATTTGTCCAAATGTGAACAGTAGAGCTCTCCTTTCACTGCTTCTTAGCCTCTTAAAAACCCACTGGCATTAAGAAAGTGCTTCCACTTAATTAAATGACTCTGAGCAAGAGACTACTATTATCGGAGAAAAGAGCCAGACTCTTTGTCTAGTGAAAACTTGTCACTTTAGAGTTTTTAAAGTTTAGTTTGCACTGGCTTAATAATGCCATCTCCACTCCTTAAGTCTTTGCTATAACAGGGTTCAAAATTGTACACTTATGTATTTCCCATTTTGGTGAGGAAGGTTTAAAGTATTAATTTGATTTTGGATCTGAGAATGTTTTTCTCTGGCATTATGACATTTGAAAATAAAAGTGAATGTTCTAAGTGTTGAAAATGGCCTCTGCTCCTCCCTGCATGTCTCTGTATATCTTGTATCTGTCATTGTGAAAATCTAAGGTGCACAAAATGGGAGGGAAAAATAGACCATCTTTATTTATGACAATCACCTTATCTATTCTTGAGCACTTAAAGCAGTGTTCATATTTTTCTCCTCTCTTTGAAGACCTGGTGCAGTGTCCCTTTTAATGATGAATGCTCTGAATTCTTCCTTTATTTGGAAGTGATACATTAAAAATGTTAAATATAAGAATATAAGCAGATATATTCCTAAGTATTTAATTCTTTTCGTTGCAACAGTGAATGGAATAATTTCCTTAATTTCTCTTTCTATTTTCTCATTATTAGTGTATAGGAATGCAAGGGATTTCTGTGTGTTGATTTTATATCCTGCAACGTTACTGTAATCATTGATTAGCTCTAGTAGTTTTCTGGTAGAGTCTCTAGGGTTTTCTGTGTAGAGGATCATGTCATCAGCGAACAGTGCAAGTTTTACTTCTTCTTTTCCAATTTGTATTCCTTTTATGTCTTTTTCTGCTCTGATTGCTGTGGCCAAAACTTCCAGAACTATGTTGAATAGTAGTGGTGAGAGTGGGCACCCTTGTCTTGTTCCTGACTTTAGGGGAAATGCTTTCAGTTTTTCACCATTGAGGATAATGTTTGCCGTGGGTTTGTCATATATAGCTTTTATTATGTTGAGGTATATCCCTTCTATTCCCACTTTCTGGAGGGTTTTTATCATAAATGGATGTTGAATTTTGTCGAAGGCTTTCTCTGCATCTATTGAGATAATCATATGATTTTTATTTTTCAGTTTGTTAATGTGGTGTATTACATTGATTGATTTGTGGATATTGAAGAATCCTTGCATTCCTGGGATAAAGCCCACTTGGTCATGATGTATGATCTTCTTAATATGTTGTTGGATTCTGATTGCTAGAATTTTGTTAAGGATTTTTGCATCTATGTTCATCAGTGATATTGGCCTGTAGTTTTCTTTTTTTGTGGGGTCTTTACCAGGTTTTGGGATTAGGATGATGGTGGCCTCACAGAATGAGTTTGGAAGTTTCCCTTCCTCAGCAATTTTCTGGAAGAGTTTGAGTAGAATAGGTGTTAGCTCTTCTCTAAATTTTTGGTAGAATTCGGCTGTGAAGCTGTCTGGACCTGGGCTTTTGTTTGCTGGAAGATTCCTGATTACAGCCTCTAGTTCCATGCTTGTGATGGGTCTGTTCAGATTTTCTATTTCTTCCTGGTTCAGTTTTGGAAAGCTGTACTTTTCTAGGAATTTGTCCATTTCTTCCAGGTTATTCATTTTATTGCCATTTAATTGCTGATAGTATTCTCTAATAATCCTTTGTATTTCTGTGTTGTCAGTTGTGATCTCTCCATTTTCATTTCTAATTTTATTGATTTGGTTCTTCTCCCTTTGTTTCTTGATGAGTCTGGCTAGTGGTTTATCAATTTTATTTACCTTCTCAAAGAACCAGCTTTTGGCTTTGTTGATTTTTGCTATGGTCTCTTTTGTTTCTTTTGCATTTATCTGTGCCCTAATTTTTACAATTTCTTTCCTTCTACTGACCCTGGGGTTCTTCATTTCCTCCTTTTCTAGTTGCTTTAGATGTAGAGTAAGGTTATTTAGTTGACTTTTTTCTTGTTTCTTGATGTGTGCCTGTATTGCTATGAACTTCCCCCTTAGCACTGCTTTTACAGTGTCCCAGAGGTTTTGGGTTGTTGTGTTTTCATTTTCATTCATTTCTATGCATATTTTGATTTCTCTTTTGATTTCTTCTATGATTTGTTCATTATTCAGCAGTGTGTTGTTCAGCCTCCATATGTTGGCATTTTTAATAGTTTTTCTCCTGTAATTGAGATCTAATCTTACTGCATTGTGGTCAGAAAAGATGCTTGGAATGATTTCAACTTTTTTGAATTTACCAAGGCTAGATTTATGGCCCAGGAAGACTTGTATGTAGAAAACTATAAAACACTACTGAAAGTAATCAAAGAGGACACTAATAGATGGAGAAATATACCATGTTCATGGATTGGAAGAATAAATATTGTAAAAATGAGTATACTACCCAAAGTAATTTATACATTCAATGCAATCCCTATCAAGCTACCAACGATATTTTTCACAGAACTAGAACAAATAATCTCACAATTTGTATGGAAATACAAAAAACCTCAAATAGCCAAAGCAATCTTGAGGAAGAAGAATGGAACTGGGGGAATTAGCCTGCCAGACTTCAGGCTCTACTACAAAGCCACAGTCATCAAGACAGTGTGCTACTGGCATAAAGACAGAAATATAGATCAGTGGAACAAAATAGAAAGCCCAGAGATAAATCCACGCACCTATGGACACCTTATCTTTGACAAAGGAGGCAAGAATATAAAATGGAGAAAAGACCGTCTCTTTAACAAGTGGTGCTGGGAAAACTGGTCAGCCACTTGTAAAAGAATGAAACTAGAACACTTCCTAACACCATACACAAAAATAAATTCAAAATGGATTAGAGCGCTAAATGTAAGACCAGAAACTATAAAACTCCTAGAGGAGAATGTAGGCAAAACACTCTCCGACATAAATCACAGCAGGATCCTCCATGACCCACCTCCCAGAATATTGGAAATAAAAGCAAAAATAAACAAATGGGACCTAATTAAAATCAGAAGCTTCTGCACAGCAAAGGAAACTATAAGTAAGGTGAAAAGACAGCCTTCAGAATGGGAGAAAATAATAGCAGATGAAGCAACTGATAAAGGATTAATCTCCAAAATATACAAGCAGCTCCTGCAGCTGAATTCCAGAAAAATAAACGACCCAATCAAAAAATGGGCCAAAGAACTAAACAGACATTTCTCCAAAGAAGACATAAAGATGGCTAACAAACACATGAAAAAATGCTCAACATCCCTCATAATCAGAGAGATGCAAATCAAAACCACAATGAGATACCATTTCACACCAGTCAGAATGGCTGCTATCCAAAAGTCTACATGCAATAAATGCTGGAGAGGATGTGGAGAGAAAGGAACCCTCTTACACTGTTGGTGGGAATGCAAACTAGTACAGCCACTATGGAGAACAGTGTGGAGATTCCTCAAAAAACTGGAAATAGAACTGCCATATGATCCAGCAATCACACTCCTGGGCATACACACCGAGGAAACCAGAATTGAAAGAGACACATGTACTCCAATGTTCATTGCAGCACTGTTTATAATAGCCAGGACATGGAAGCAACCTAGATGTCCATCTGTAGACGAATGGATAAGAAAGTTTTGGTACATATACACAATGGAGTATTACTCAGCCAGTAAAAAGAATACATTTGAATCAGTTCTAATGAGATGAATGAAACTGGAGCCTATTATACAGAGTGAAGTAAGCCAGAAAGAAAAACACCAATACAGTATACTAAAGCATACATATGGAATTTAGAAAGATGCAAATGATAACCCTGTATACGAGACAGCAAAAGAGACACAGATGTATAGAACAGTCTTTGGGACTCTGTGGGAGAGGGTGAGGGTGGGATGATTTGGGAGAATGGCATTGAAACACGCATGTTGTCATATGTGAAATGAATCACTAGTTCAGGGTCGATGCATGTTATAGGATGCTCGGGGCTGGCATGCACTGATGACCCAGAGGGAGGATAAAGGGAGGAGGGAGGTGGGAGGGGGGTTCAGGAGGGGGAACTTATGTAAACCTGGGGCGAATTCATGTCAATGTATGGCAAAACCAACCAATATAATATTGTAAAATAATTTGCCTCCAATAAAAAATAAATTAATTACCAAAATAAATAAATAAATAAATAAAATAAAATAAAAGGTTTATTTTAAAAAAAAGGAATATAAGCAAACCACTTTGACTTTAAGTGACATTTTGCTAGTTTGGGAGGATAATTTATAGTCATAGTAGATACAAAAAGAGGAACTGGACATTGGACAGTGCGTAAGTGAGACATGATCCCAGTGGCTATGACAATGGAGAAGATTCTCCTACAAGTTTTCTGGTATGAGGGACTTAAATCTTTTTAAAGTTTTCAAGCCATCTCTTACTGGACTGGAATTTTATTTTTGCAAATATAATTAAAGTTCTTATATGACTGCTTTGAGATTTATGCCTCTTAGGGTGCTTAAGGCCACATTTTCCCCCAGGTTTTGGTTCTTTGTCCATACATCAAGGGCATAGCTCAGATTTCTCTCTGTGTTGTTAACCTCAGGAAGTGTCTTTGTCATCTGTTGAATCTGGGGACAATTCTTGCTGTTCTGACTTTTGCTTTAATGGGGCTGAACAAGTGACACTTAAACGGTAATTACATAATTTTACATGTTAGTGTAAAACCATCCTATCTCAAAATAATGAGTGGAAAAGTGAGGCTTGCTGAGTTATTACTCTCCTATAAGTTTAATAGCAGGAAAATCCCATGTAGAAAAAAGGTTTAATTTTTACTTACTATTTTGAATCATAATAGATCAACGAATTTCTCTATTTAAAACTTGCTTTCTCCTGCCTCAGATATGCTTACATGATGCCTTTTAATTTAGTCTGGAACAGCATTTAGTTGTAGACATCTAGGATTTTTTTCTCCTGCTACCTGAAAAGCATAGCAATTTAGGACAGAAAGAGAATAGTTAACAAAGTTCAGTTCAATTCAGTTCAGTCGCTCAGTTGTGTCCAACTTTTGCAACCCCGTGAACCACAGCACGCCAGTCCTTCCTGTCCAACACCAACTCCCGGAGCCCACCCAAACCCATGTCCATTGAGTCGGTGATGCCATCCAACCATCTCATCCTCTGTTGTCCCCTTCTCCTCCTGCCTTTAATCTTTCCCAGCATCAGGGTCTTTTCAAATGAGTCAGCTCTTCACATCAGGTGGCCAAAGTATTGGAGTTTCAACTTCAACATCAGTCCTTCCAATGAACACCCAGGACTGATCTCCTTTAGGATGAACTAGTTGGATCTCCTTGCAGTCCAAGGGACTCTCAAGAGTCTTCTCCAGTACCACAGTCCAAAAGCATCAATTCTTCGATGCTCAGCTTTCTTTATAGTTCAACTCTCACATCCATACATGACTACTGGAAAAATCATAGCCTTGACTAGAAGAACCTTTGTTGACAAAGTAATGTCTCTGCTTTTTAATATGCTGTCTAGGTTGATCATAACTTTCCTTCCAAGGAGTAAGCATCTTTTAATTTCATGGCTGCAATCACCATCTGCAGTGATTTTGGAGCCCCCCAAAATAGTCAGCCACTGTTTCCACTGTTTCCCCATCTGTTTGCCATGAAGTGATGGGACCAGATGCCATGATCTTAGTTTTAGAATATGTTAGAAAATTTTATGAAGATGCTTATAGTAACAACTCTGTTTTTAATTAAATAGTTTAATTTGCTACAGTAGTCAAGACTCTACTCCACCCCTTTAGTGACCTGAGTTAACTCTATTGACTCTTTTAATTCATTGGTTCCAAAAGGAAAGGAGCCATTTACAGTGACCCCAGCATCAGATCTGTGATTCAAGTTTTCCTTGACATTTCTCCAATGAAATATTAATACAGTATGACTCTCCTAAGGTTAAAAATTTAACACTTGAAGCTTGTAGTTCTGTTGAAAATTATCTTTAAAGTAGTAGATTTACTAGTCTTCACGTTCAGAATAATAATCATTGTTTCCGAATGTTAGGTTCCGGCATTTTTCAATATAAATATACTTTCACTGATCTAGCTTTTTATTGTCTCTCAAGTATAAGGGAGCTAATGTGATAAAGTACAGCAATCTCCAAAGTGGGCTTTAAAAGGAATATAAGTATTATATTTATACTTACTTTTTAATGTCATCTGTTTTCAAAATCAATATAGTTTAGAGATCACTGATGTGGTGAAAAGAAAACAGTTGTTGAGTTCAGAGATGTGGAATCAATCCCTAGATCCACTGATGCTTAAAGATCTGATCATTGGTAGATTACGTAATTTTTTTGAGCCTAGAAAAAATATCATACTGAGGTGAAAACATCTATCACATAATAGTTGTTTGATAAATTCTATCTTGAGGTTTGCAGATGCTTTTTTGTAGCTATAGGGCAGAGTGATCGTGTCTGGCCCAGAAATGGATCAAATGGAAATGCCTGGAAATGAAGCCAGTTCCTCTCACTAAAGGGGTTCAAATATACCTTCCAAGACCTGTTAGTCAATACCTATATCATGTTAAAGACTTAGGCATAAAATGGATAGTTAAACTAGGTGAGAGTTCTATTTCCTATCAGTTATGTGGATTCTGGTCATGTTTTACCCATTAATAAACTGAATTGAAAATCAGTTCCCAAGTAAATTTCCAAGAATTGGGGAAAAGAGTATATTATCAGCTCAGGCTGCCATCAAAAAATACTGTGGACTAGGTGGCTTAAACAAGAGAATTTTATTTCTCACAGTTCTGGAGACTGAAGTCTAGGATCAAGGAGATGGCTAATTTGGTTCCTACTGAGAGGTTTCTTCCTGGCCTCCTCACTGTGTCCTCATATGAGAGGAAGAGGGAGCAAGCTCTCTGGTGTCTCTTCTTATAAGGGTAGTAATCCTATCATTAGGACCCCACCTCATGACCTTATCTAATCCTAATTACTCCCAAAGGCTACACCTCCAGTATCATTACATTGGAAGTTAGGACTTGAACATATGAAATGTGGAGGGCACAGCATTTAGTCCATAACAGTGAGTTTGGTTTATTATTTATTTGTTTATTTTTTATTTCTAGGGGATGATTCTAATAAGTCACTGTTATATTTATGCCCAAAGATTGGCAACCAGTTTTCTAGAGTCCACATACTCTCTCCACTAGACAACACTGAAAATTATGCAGTTAACATGTTTCTCTTCTTTTCCTGTTTTCTAGATTTTATTTTGTGGGTACTCAGTGATGATTTATGAGGTTCTAATCAGTAATTCATAGATCTTAGGGGATAACTTTAGTTTTACTCAAAAATATATTTCCTCCCTTTACTATTTCCATTTTGCTTATTTTATATTTTTTGTTCTTAATATCCAGTCCAGTAACATAAATCTCCAAAGTTCCTTGTCCTTCCAGTCCTTACCATTTGAGGTAACATTTTAGAGGTTTGTAAATTTCAGACCTGATTATCTGAGCCACCCAGTTCTATTAATGCCTCTGTCATTATACTCACCAGGAGTAAGAAGCAAAGATACAGGTGAGGGGAGAAGCACATAGAAATTCCTATAGTATATTTTTAAATTAGGGATTATTTTTTTTTTAAACTCTAAAGTACATTTCCTTATAATATCTCTGTTGGCATTCTCTGAACTTACGAATTTTTACAAATCTTTTCACCTAGAGAATGAACTGGATATATTTTAATTTTATTCATTAATCAACTCTCTTATGTATTAAATTATTATATATCTTATAGTAATTTACATTAAATGCTCAATTTCCTAGTACCCTGAATCATTTTCTTCCTACCAGTTTGGAGAGATTCACAATATCTTATGCTCAACTGGATTAATTGGTTTCTTGATGAAACTGTCCTCTGACTTAGGATCATTTTAGATGCTCTACACTTGGATAAAATTGTCACTTACCAGATGTCTGTCTTTTAATTGATGTTCCCTATTTTTTTTATAGAATTGTTGTGTTCGTTCAAAGTGGAAAACAAATCCTGTGCTGCTGTTTGGAGGGCACAGAGTATCTAGGAACTACTTAGCATTCTGAATTTAAAGCCCTTAGAAATGGGCTTCCCACTTGCGATACCAGGAGCCAAGAGCCAGGTGCCCACTTGGTGAAATATGCCCAGAGCCTTCCTAGATCATTTCTTTATCTCATCACAAAAGACTTCAGATGTCCAAAATTTGTAAATCAAAGTTATCTTTTACTTAAAAAATAATTTTTCCATTTGCGCTTTTGCACTGATGAATTTTGGGAGGCAACTGCTCTTTTAATGGCCCAAACTGAGAAATATACCATTTCATTCCATTGGTGCCTGCTTGAAGAGGGGAGACTGAAAAGAAATTTGAAAAGGATGATACATTTGTTAGGGCACTTCAGAGATGTCCACATTTATTGTTCCTCACAATTACTCTGTAAGACTGATTGTTCCGGGGGTTTTATGGTTAAAGTAAAAAATAATGGATCTCTTTCCAGACTGGCCTCCTTTCTTTGCTATAACCCTCACTACCTAAGGTATGAGACTGACGGAATTATAGCAGCTTAGAATCCTGATGAAGTTAAGTATATGAAAGCTGGATTTTTCTCTATGGTCTCTCTTTAAGTCCAAAGGTCAGAGGAGATACTGTTGGTAAAGATGCTCTGAAAAATGCAAATTACAAAGCCAAGCCAAAATAATATTCTTGTTTGTGTCTATATTAGCAATAAACCGAAATGAGACCTTGTAGTTTCAGAGGTTCCATTTCTTTGGTCATTAATCTTGCCTTCCTGCTTATGCTCTTCCTGTACAAAATTCAAAAAATCTATTTTGAATGCTACTGTGTGTTAGAAACTGTGCTTGTTAGCCTCTGGGTATCCAACAGTCAGTAAGATACATATGATCTCTACTCTTATATAGCATATTTGACAACTGAATTTATAACTTTTGTAACTTTCTTTTTATTATTTCATCTCCCCACCTCACTCTGACCAGCCAAGCCTGTCCCACTTTAATCCTTAATTCTTCCCACGGATGCTGAAGTTATATCCCTTACACTCCTGTGCGCTTGTTCTTTGCATCCTGGGTATCCTCTTTGGCAGGATATTTTAAACTGTGAATAATGTGCCATGATTGTCAATTACACTCATTGTTGCAGAAACATAGATTATTTTCGAGTGGTCAAAAAGAATTTTTCTTGGGTAATCAACAATAGCACAAGAATAGCCAAGTCTAAGTGAATGTGAGTATGGAGAATAGGTCTGAAAGAATAGGGGCTGATCAGCCACCATTTGCTGCAAAATCAATAGCATGACAATTTTAGTGGCCAGAGTCAATCATTACATTGTTGCCTTGGAATAAACCTCCACTATTTTTTTTTTCTTGATAATGTGATGTGTTTGCTATTTCATTTTTGGGCAATTGCAAGTTGGAGTTGAATTCTGAATGATTATATCCAAGAAATAATTGCATATATTGTATTTCACAATGTAAACATCAAAGACATATAAAAATGGAGAGAAGTTTTGTTGAGTTGATGATGAATATTAAAGAATGACTCCTACAGATAGTATTGCTCTATAACAAAGTGGAATTGTGAAGAAAAGTGTAATAATTTGGTGAAGCTTTCTATTAGTAGTTTATCAATCCAGAAAAAAAAATGTTTACTTATGAAGGCCACTTAGTTTTAACTAAAAGCAGTTTTCTATTTTTTAAATTAAATATCATTTTGGATTATTAAAATGGCCATCTATAAGGAAGGGTTTTGAAGGTTAAAAAATGATTTGAGTTAAAATGATCACTGTGTTTACATAGCTTTCCAAGGTCAGTGCTTCCAAAGGGAGCCCAGGGATGGGCCGTAAGTTCCTGAATTACAGTCTTGGCTTTGCCACTTTTCATCCTGATGGGAGAAGAAGGTCGAGAAAATCATAACTAATTAGATTATTATCAAATGCTCTCACTATCTACTTTGATTTTTTAAGAGTAAAATAAGAAAACAGTATTGAAAGCACATTGCAAAATAAAAATGAACAAAGAGCCAAAACAGCGAAGCAAAAAACATTCCCAAATTGTGTTGTGTGATCCTCAGTTGTTTCACATGCTTCTGTACCAAGTCTTTTAAGCCTTAGGCTTTTTTTTTTTTTTTTCTGAAAATAGAATTGGTCCATTATAAACAGATTGACAAAACTCCTTTATTTTTATTGTTAGAAAAAGTTATTCTTGATGGTTCAAATGGTCCTCTAAGTTGTGGATATTAAAATCCTTTATGTCAAGGCCAAGAATGATTAATGGTTATGTAGTTAGAGCCCTAACCTTGCTTCCGAGTTCCTTCTATTGCCTATATTGGTCATATACCACATACATGGAATTTGGGGGTATAGCCCCATTATTAGCACAGGGACTGGGAATAAGACATTTAGCTTAAAACTGTCTTAGTATCATAACTGTCATCCTCCCAGATTCTTTACTGTCACGGCAGTCTGGATTTCTCTGTTGGTGTTAGTGCTTCTATACTCATGGTTTGGCCATGTTTATAGTCCTTGGCCTCCTGAATTTAAGTTAGTCAACAGTATTTATTAAGTCCTCACCAACTATTTGACTGCACCACAGCAGTCACACCCCACAGAGCTGCACAACAAATGCTACCCCAGAGGTTCAGAGAATTAACATTCCAGGTTGGGATTTAAGCTATTCAGAGAATCACGCTCACTGAACATTAAAAACAAAATGTATTACAACTACTAAAAACAAACAATAACACCACAGTGCTATGACAAAAATCATCTTTTCTACAAATTCATTCAAAACAAAAGCAAGTTTTACAGGTCTTCATCTTTGCCTTATACTTTAAAATATTAAATGCCCAATTTATATTTTTCTAGAAGAGGCCATTACATAGCATTAATTTACCATCAGGGTTGCCTTTCACTATAAGATGAATCATATCAAGAGAGACCTAGGTGTTGCTCAGAAATGATAGTCTCTGAAGGGATATTTGAAGGCAAACAAGGGTGTTGAGGAAACAATGAGAAATCTTCAGTATTTATGCATATGAAGACATAAAAAATTCTCTTTTTTTGGAATTGCTCATGCAGGGATTCAGAAGATCTATTTCCTCACCCAAAATAAATGAAGTAATTAGCAAAGCAGTCAGGGAGCAGCATCTCCTCCAGTGGGTAGTGTTGTTGTCTATTTAGAAAGCGTTTGTATGTTCTGACTTTCCAAAACAAGGCTGAAAATCAAAAAACCCCCCTTTAAAAATGGAGAAGTTAGATGTTGACTAAGGTGGCTTAGAATAGATATAAGTGAAAATATTTCTGATAGAGTTTTCTTATGACCCAGTGTTTTCTGAGGAGATTATGAGATGGTCTTACATCAATATATTTCAAATTTCTGATCAAATCTTTAGGGTTTTTTAGATATGTTGTTTGCATAAGCAAGGTCAGTTCTCAGCCAAGAGTATACTCATTCCATTAAAAATATTTAAGGGTACTGAACTATCAGTGAGTCCAAACAGGCACCAAACCTCTATTACTTCTATTACTCCTAGAATAGTAACTTTAGAACATAGAGGAATTCTGTGGTGAACTATCCATCTTATAGTTTAAGCTCAGAGATGTAGAAAGTTGCAAAGAATGCCATTCCCATCCTTCCAATAAGTAAAAATCCAGACACACTGCACATTCATGACTTTAAAAAATCCATCAGAGAACTGAAGTTGTAAAGCAGCCAACCAACCCTGAATCTGGCAAGAGTCAGACACACCCATCAAAGAGAAAGAGAATGCTTATAAAGCAGTAGGAGAGTTAGCTAAAAGTTTTCAGAAACTATGCAGGTAAGAAGACAAAGGAGTGGCATCTTTTTAAGTCCTGAGACAAAGCTGTTAACCTAGCATTCTATACCCAGTAAGAATATAATTAAAATATGAACTGAAAGTTCTTTCCTGAAGTGAACTCTTCCAACTTCAGGCAGGTTACAGTCCACAGGGTTGCAGAGTCGGACATGACTGAGTGACTAATACTTTCACTTTCAATTGTGTATATATCTATAAAGAGCAGAATCTAATTTGTTGTTTAGTTGCTAAGTCCTGTCTGACTCTTTGTGACCCCATGGACTATAGCCCACCAGGCTCCTCTGTCCATGGGATTTCCCAGACAAGCATGCTGGAATGGGTTGCCTTTTCTTTCTCCAGGGGATCTTACTGACCCAGGGATTGAACCCAGGTCTCCTGCATTGCAGACAGATACATACAGTTGGGCAACAATATTATATTTTAAACTCCAAATGTTTTTGCATTCTGTAGTGTGAAAGAAAACAGAGGAGACTTTGTTTAGGGACACATTTTAATTGTGAATGGAGGCCCCCAGACTTGTTAGAAAGAAAGGTTACATTCTAAGGAAAGTAAACTCTTGCATAAAAAAGTACGAGAATTTTTTAACATGCCCCTGGCTATTCAAGGGAGATACAATTCAGGGAGCAGTGTTCTGGAAGACTCTGGGAGTAAAAAGATGGGAGAAAGCCCCTGCAGGAAAAGACACATGTGGAAGCAGGTGGCAACTTACCAATGGTCCCCACAGTGGAGATGGTACGGCTAAAACCACTTTAGGAGTACTGAGCTGTTGGGGTTTAAAGATTTTGTTTGTTTACTTTGCTTATTTTTATTTTTTTTTCACCTCAAACATTTCTTGTAATTACAACAGCATTGTAACAATTTTACCCCAGGGTGTGAGGAGGAAGAAGACTGTATTCACACTTGAGACAAGGGAAGAAAAGTGCAGGGAGGAAGCAGTGATGGTACACTAACTGGGACAGTTGTTCAGAGGGAGCTGTGACAAATTCCACCTCAATACACACAAGTTGGGCTTCCCTGAAGGCTCAGTTGTAAAGAATCCACTTGCCAATGCAGGAGATGTGAGTTTGATCCTTGAATCCCGGAGATTCTTTGGAGAAGGAAATGGCAACCCATTCCAGTATTCTTGCTTGGGAAAGCCCATGAAAGAGGAGCCTGGCCCGTTATAGTCCATGGGGCTGCAAAAGAGTTAGATACAACTTAGTGACTAAACAATAACACACAAGTTCCTCAACTTCAGGTATGCCCAAGAATGCTGGGAAGGACTCTGAATGTCATATGATTATCTGGCAAGAGGGCTTTGTTCATTTTGTTTGTCCGCAGAAGTCTCAGTACTTGGGGTCATTCAAATATTTTCTGTGTATATCCTGGTACTGGAATACTTGGCCTAAGCTATTGTTCAGTTGCACAGCTGTGTCCAACTCTTCCCATCCCCATGGACTGTAGCACACCAGGACTCCCTGTCCCTCACCATCTCCTGGAGTTTGTCCAAGTTCATGTCCATTGCATTGGTGATGCCATCCAACCATCTCATCTTCTGTCACCCTTTTCTTTTGCCTTCAATCTTTCCCAGCATCAGGGTCTTTCCAATGAGTTGGCTGTTCACATCAGGTGACCAAAGTATTGCAGCTTCAGCATAAGTCCTTCCAGTGAATTTTCAGGGTTGATTTCCTTTAGGATTGACTGGTTTGATCTCCTCACAGTCCAAGGGACTCTCAAGAGTCTTCTCCAACACCACAGTTTGAAAGCATCAATTCTTCAGCATTCTGCCTTCTTTACAGTCCAACTCTCACAACCATACATCCGTTCCGTTCCGTTCCGTCGCTCAGTCGTGTCCAACTCTTTGCGACCCCGTGGACTGTAGCCTACCAGGCTTCTCCGTCCATGGGATTCTCCAGGCAAGAATACTGGAGTGGGTTACCGTTTCCTTCTCCAGGGGATCTTCCCGACCCAGGGATCGAACCCGGGTCTCCTGCATTGGAGGCAGATGCTTTAACCTCTGAGCCACCAGGGAAGCCCGACAACCATACATGGCTAATGGAAAAACCATAGCCTTGACTATATGGACACTTTGTTGGCAAAGTGATGTCTTTGCTTTTTAACACACTGTCTAGGTTTGTCATAGCCTTCCTGCCAAGAAGTGATCATCTTCTAATTTTGAGACTGCAGTCACCATCCACAGTGATTTTAGTGCCCAAGAAGAGGAAATCTGTCACTACTTCCATTTCCCATTCTATTTGCCATGAAGTGATGGGGCCACATGCCATGATCTTAGTTTTTTTTAATATATAGCTTTAAGCCAGCTTTTTCACTCTCTTCCTTCACCCTCATCAAGAGGTTCTTTAGTTCCTCTTTGCTTTCTACCATTAGAGTACTATAAGCTATGCTGTTTCAAATTACCTTATAAAATACTTTTGTAATACAATATTTTATAATGCAGATTCATTGAGTGCTACCAAATGCCAACACTTTATAAATATTTAATCATTTTAGTTAATATTTAGTTAATGTTTACTCATTTTAGTTAATCTTCAAAACCAAAATTCTATAATATGGGTACTATTTTTATCTGTATTAAATGGACAAACTGAGGTACAAAAAGGAACTAGTACTTATGTTTAATATACCTGCAATATAAACATTTGAAATAATAGCATAAAATATGAGGATAATCCCCTCCAAATTATGTAGGTTTTGATAATAAAAGTGAAGAGTCAAGGTATTTTTAAATATTTAAGTTCTATGCATACATCTTAATCAAAAGTGGATTTTTAGACTGTCGCATGGGTGCAGGGATGAAGAATGTTAAGTTAGTTTCTTTCTTATAACTGTACATAGATTTTAAGATGGCACCTATGCAAACACAGCAATTTCTCTTAGTAAATTAACCATGTGGACCACATGACCATGTTTTTCCAAATGTTTCATTTCTAATTAGTCTTTCAGATTTGAGTGACTAGATTTGCCTAAGTGAGTAGATAGATTTTCATCCTTCCTAGAAAACAGGTTTATAAAATACCTTAGAGCTTTGGAATAGCAAGAGCTTTTATTGAAACCACTCCTTGGATGAGTTGATCCTTCCCTCTACCTCAGATCAACACAGTCTTCATCAACGTCCTTTCTTTGAACACAATGCATTTCTCTTTACATATCCTGCACAAGGTGATTTTAGTAATCGACTGAATCTGCTTAGACATACAGAGGTTTTTGTTTTTTCTCCTTGCTTTAAAAACGACTGTGCGCCCCTGGTATGTGCAAAGGAGCAAACTAGTTTGCTTTGTGTACCTTATTCTTTTTAAAAAAAATTTTTTTTAATTTTTTTTTTTATTGGAGGCTAATTACTTTACAATAATATATTGGTTGGTTTTGCCATACACTGACATGAATCCGCCCCGGGTGTACATGTGTTCCCTTTCTTGAACCCCCCTCCCACCTCCCTCTTCCCCATATCCTCCCTCCAGGTCATCCCCGTGCACCAGCCCCGAGCATCCTGTATCATGCATCGAACCTGGACTGGTGATTCGTTTCACATATGATAATATACATGCTTCAGTGCCATTCTCCCAAATCATCCCACCTTCGCCCTCTCCCACAGAGTCCCAAAGACTGTTCTATACACCTGTGTCTCTTTTGCTGTCTCGTATACAGGGTTAAGTTTACCATCTTTCTAAGTTCCATATATATGCGTTAGTATACTGTATTGATGTTTTTCTTTCTGGCTTACTGCACTCTGTATAATAGGTTCCAATTTCATCCACCTCATTAGAACGGATTCAAATGCATTCTTTTTGACGGCTGAAAAATACTCCATTGTGTATATGTACCAAAGCTTTCTTATCCATTCGTCTGCAGATGGACATCTAGGTTGCTCCCATGTCCTTGCTATTTTAAGTACAGTTGATTTACAATGTTGTGTTAATTTCTGGTATAGAACAAAGTGATTCAGTTAAATATTTATATATATATATATATTTTAATATTCTTTTCCATGATGATTTATCACAGGATAGTGAATAGAGTTCCTTGTGCTATACAGTAAGACCTTGCTCTTTATTCATCCTGTATATACTAGTTTGCTTCTGCTAATCCCAAACTCCCAATCCTTCTCTCCCCCTTGGCAAACACAAGTCTGTTCTCTGTGAGTCTGCTTCTGTTTCATAGATACATTCCTTTGTGTTGTCTTTTAGATTCCATTTATAGGTGATATCATATGGTATTTGTTGTTCTCTTTCTGACTAGCCTCGCTTAGTATGCTAATCTCTAGGTCTATCCCATGTGCATTCAGTTCAGTTCAGTCGCTCAGTCGTGTCCGACTCTTTGCGACCCCATGCATCACAGCACGCCAGGCCTCCCTGTCCATCACCAACTCCCAGAGTTCACTCAAACTCATGTCCATTGAGTCGGTGATGCCATCCAGCCATCTCATTCTCTGTCGTCCCCGTCTCCTCCCACCCCCAATCCTTCCCATCATCAGAGTCTTTTCCAGTGAGTCAACTTGTCGCATGAGGTGGCCAAAGTATTGGAGTTTCAGCTTTAGCATCAGTCCTTCCAGTGAACACCCAGGATTGATTCTAGGACTGGTTGGATGCCCTTTCAGTCCAAGGGACTCTTAAGAGTCTTCTCCAGCACCACAGTTCAAAAGCATCAATTCTTTGGCGATCAGCCTTCTTACTCTTGCCTAATCTTTCCACTCAGTTGATGCACACCTTCACAAATACCAATGTGTGGAGTCCATCTTTGACAGATACATAATCCTTTGTTCCAAATTCTACAATAGTTTAGTTTGTAAAGATAGCACAATTTTGCAGCATCTAAGAAATAGTTTATTTCCAAAATCAGGAGCCTAAAATGTGTTGTCAAGTACATATTTTGATCCCCAGACTTGAAAATATTTCTGTTACTAGTTTGCTTTCTATTTTTCATGGCTTTCTGTTTTCACTTGAACTTTCCTAGATTTTTCCTCCTCTTTAAAATTAAACTACTGAATGTTTTCTTTTATTATTTCCATTACTGAACATAAAACACCCTAAAGAGACAGATAAATGTATTTTTCAGAATTGTATAAACAGTCCATTGTAATTTAGTAAGCAGGTCTCATCTGTTATTTAATCTATTATGTTATTATATATCATCTATGTAACCATCTGTTTCTCTTCATAGTTTTTTCTGAAGCATTTTCATTTTTTTATCAAGTGCTCTTTATTTTGTGTATACAGAGATCTCATTGGGATAATTGCTATACAAAGAATTCATATCACGCTTTTCAATTGCAAAGTGATTTTCACAAACATTACCTTATTCGAGACTCATAATAACCTTGTAAATTAGGCTGTGTTATTATCTCTCTTTTTTTTGCAGATAAGACAACACAGGAATTGGGAAGGCATTTGCACTGAACACTTTTAAACCCTAACCCTGAAATCTGTTTACTTTCCCTCCCTCTTTATTGATGCGTTTCTTCCACTCTTAATCCTTAAATTATGTAGACTAGTGTTCAAAGGTCACCCTATCAATTACTAGCTGTTAGTGACTTCACTTTCACTTTTCACTTTCACACATTGGAGAAGGAAATGGCAACCCACTCCAGTGTTCTTGCCTGGAGAATCCCAGGGATGGGGGAGTCTGGTGGGCTTCCGTCTTTGGGGTCACACAGAGTCGGACACGACTGAAGTGACTTAGCAGCAGCAGCAGTGAGCTATAGTTGAGTCTTAGTCAAATCACCCAAAATAATGTAGATTAGAATAACTACATTGTACACTTGTTATGAAAACTAAGAGCTCTAAGGGATGTTAAAATGTCTAGCACAGCACCATCTCTTATATAATAGTTGCATAACAAATACCATATTTCCTTTCCCCTTACTGCTACTTAAACGTTCCTCTGAAATTTTAAATTGTTTACCTAGTTTCACTCGGACTAGACTCTGAGAAATATCATGATCATTATAATTTATAAGGTAAAATTGCAGCAGAAAAAAAAAAGTGAGTTGTTTTCTGTGAAACTAATGTGAAATTTGAGTTGTAGTCTGTCATGTAGGATAGTGCAAACTAAAAATGATTTGCATGTCCACAAAAATTAAGTGATATAAAATGGTACTAAAATCCAGAGGAATGGAAGCTAATGAAATAGGTTATTTTATTCCTGTTACTGTAGTCTCTGAGTTTCTTTAGAATCTCTCTGCAGTAATAAAGGGTAAAAAGGTATGGATGCATTTATAATGGGTTTTAGTTGTCTCTCAGCACAGGTTAGTCTGATCTTATGGGAACTTAATGAAAACCATACATTTTTGTTAACTGGTGTATTAATGAATAAAAAAAAGATGGAGTTAGAAAACAGGCCCATTTCTTCATGTCTTGCTTGAACTAAGCTTTTCCCTTTCTCCATTCTATCAGTTCAGTTCAGTCGCTCAGCCGTGTCCGACTCTCCACGACCCCATGAATAACAGCACACCAGGCCTCCCTGTCCATCACCAACTCCCGGAGTTCACTCAAACTCATGTCCACAGAGTCAGTGATGCCATCCAGCCATCGCATTCTCAGTAGTCCCCTTCTCCTCCCGCCCCCAACCTTTCCCAGCATCAGAGTCTTTTCCAGTGAGTCAACTCGTCGTATGAGGTGGCCAAAGTATTGCAGTTTCAGCTTTAGCATCAGTCCTTCCAATGAACACCCAGGATCGATCTCCCTTAGAATGGACTGGTTGGATCTCCTTGCGGTACAAGGGACTCTCAAGCTTCTTCTCCAACACCACAGTTCAAAAGCATCAATTCTTTGGCGATCAGCGTTCTTCACAGTCCAACACTCACATCCATACATGACCACAGGAAAAACCATAGCCTTGACTAGACGGACCTTTGTTGGCAAAGTAATGTCTCTGCTTTTTAATATACTATCAAGGTTGGTCATAACTTTCCTTCCAAGGAGTAAGCGTCTTTTAATTTCATGGCTGCAATCAGCATCTGCAGTGATTTTGGAGCCCAAAAAAATAAAGTCTGACACTGTTTCCACGGTTTTTCCATCTATTTGCCATGAAGTGATGGGCCCAGATGCCATGATCTTAGTTTTCTGAATGTTGAGCTTCAAGCCAACCTTTTCACTCTCCTCTTTCACTTTCATCAAGAGGCTTTTGAGTTCCTCTTCACTTTCTGCCATAAGGGTAGTGTCGTCTGCATATCTGAGGTTATTGATATTTCTCCCAGCAATCTTGATTCCAGCTTGTGTTTCTTCCAGCCCAGCGTTCCTCATGATGTACTCTGCATATAAGTTAAATAAGCAAGGTGACAGTATACAGCTTTGATGTACTCCTTTTCCTATTTGGAACCAGTCTGTTGTTCCATGTACAGTTCTGACGCTTCCTGACCAGCATACAGGTTTCTCAAGAGGCAGGTCAGGTGGTCTGGGATTCCCATCTCTTTCAGAATTTTCCACAGTTTATTGTGATCCACACAGTCAAAGGCAGCAATGAATTCTATCACATAGACAGACTTGGAAATTAGCCCCAGCTAAGAATCCCTGTATTCTTTGTGAGGGAAAAGGGTTTAGGATGGTAACTGAATACTTCAGTTAAAAAAAAATTGAGCTAATTCATTTAAGAATTTTTCCCAACTATTGTATAGACCTATGGTAAATTGAATAATATAAACAGTGGAGGTACATATTTTGTGTTTTTAAAAGGTAATTGATATTAGCTTCCTCGTTTTTGTATTTTCCTTAATGATGCTTTTCTACTCCAAGATTATAGATAATTTCACCCATGTTTTCTAACATTTTTATGGTTTCCTTTTCTCCCCTAAATTTGACAAATTTATTTCAAGTGTGTTAGATGCTGAAATGATAGCTATTTGAAACAGTTTTTAAAGATTAATACTTTTTTTGTGGGGAGATATCATACACGTGCTCTGATTGGTTATCATACAGAAGAAGGAAAGAAGGCATATTCCATAGCAATGCTAAATATAACATGAAAATTATAGGAAGTGAAATGAGAAAAGGTAGCCTTCTTCTTTTTTCTTCTTTTCAATCATTATGTTACATGAGGTACAGCCATATTAGTAAATAAGTAATAACATATAAACCTAGGATGGAGTTGCCTGCTTATTCAGGGAGGCTTCCTAGAAGAATGGGTGGCATGAAGAGACCTGCCATGTCTTATGAAGGAGAGTGGAGCATGAGGGGGAAAGATTGGTTAGGAAAGAGCCAATGAGTTATTTGTAGTGAGAGATTAGCAAAGACAGGGACAATAGAATTGGCAAAAGAGAGTGATCAAATTATTCCTCCTGTAGATAACATGCCAAGCAGAAATTCTGCCCCAAACCCCTAACCAGGATAATGCTCTTCTTCCCAAGGTTTTATTTTTAACTTTGGTAACTTATGGCAGAAAGTGAGGAGGAACTAAAGAGCCTCTTGTTGAAAGCAAAAGAGGATAGTGAAAAAGTTGGGTTAAAGCTCAACATTCTAAAAACTAAGATCATGGCGTCTGGTCCCATCACTTCATGGCAAATAGATGGGGAAACAGTGGAAACAGTGGCTGACTTTATTTTTTTGGGCTCCAAAATCACTGTGGATGCTGATTGCAGCCATGAAATTAAAAGTCACTTACTCCTTGGGAGGAAAGTTATGACCAACCTAGATAGCATATTAAAAAGCAGAGACATTACTTTGCCAACAAAGGTCCGTCTAGTCAAGGCTATGGTTTTTCCCGTGGTCATGTATGGATGTGAGAGTTGGACTGTGAAGAAAGCTGATCTCCGAAGAATTGAGGCTTTTGAACTGTGGTGTTGGAGAAGATTCTTGAGAGTCCCTTGGACTGCAAGGAGATCCAACCAGTGCATCCTAAAGGAAATCAGTCCTGGGTGTTCATTGGAAGGACTGATGCTAAAGCTGAAACTGCAATACTTTGGCCACCTGATGCGAAGAGTTGACTCACTGGAAAAGACTCTGATTCTGGGAGGGATTGGGGGCAGGAGGAGAAGGGGACGACAGAGAATGAGATGGCTGGATGGCATCACCGACTAGATGGACATGAGTTTGAGTGAACTCCGGGAGTTTGTGATAGACAGGGAGGCCTGGCAAGTTTGATTCATGGGGTCGCAAAGAGTCAGACACGACTGAGCGACTGAACTGAACTGAACTTTTGGTTAGGCCTTTTGAGTTTTTGATTAGTCTTGTAGGGGTGAGGATTGCTTAGTCTTTGGGTGTGACTCTACCCACATCTTACTTTAGGTACTGTCAGTTTACCTGGATTAGGTAGGGTGGTTTGCAGCCTGAAATCCAGAAAATCTAAGTCCTAGGGCTTTGGTCCCAATAGCACAGTCCTCTGGGTCATGAAACCTGTGTATCATCCAGTATCACTTTTAATTAACAACTGGGTTTTGGTTCTGAGTTCTATCCAACAGCTTTTGTCCTCTTACCATTTCTTAGAAACCCCAGCAGGGTCTAAGTGAGCCAAAATTTTCATCACATCTTCCCTGACTATAAGTTCCCTGTTGACTAAATCATTTTGTGAACATATTTTCATTTTTTAACATTTAGTATTTTGTCCCCTCTATAGTCAAGGTTTTTACAGATAAGGAATGACATAGACATTCAGTCACATATTGTTTTCCAAACTAGTGTCCCCTTATTTTTGCACCATTTGGTGAATAATCTATCTTTTTAATGGAAGTGGAAGTTTTTTGAATAGAAAGAGAAAAGAAAAATGACTTAGATTTCATTTGATTTTTGTTTGTTTTGTCACATGAGGGAGGTTACATAGCCTCATTAAAAAAATTCCATTTTAAAATGAGGTTTAAGTACTAATCTGGGTCTCTGGGTGATTTGCCTGTTACTTGTAAGTAAAGGATTTCTTTTGAACAGTTAGTATTATTTTTTACTTGATTTATATTATTATTATTATTTGTAGTTTAAGAATAAATTTATTGTTAATATCTCAACTTATTACTTGATTCATCTCCATGTTGAGTTTGGGAAGAAGTATTTTTATTAAATGATAATTTTCCTTTAAATGAAGTAGTGCAAAGGAAAAGAATAATAGGAGAAACCAGGGAATAAATGGTTATTTGGCAGTTCAGAGTCTTAATCATTATCCAGTGGAAGTCCAATAAATCGTTATTTGGAAACTAATGGACAACTTGGAGATCTTTTGAGGTTAGCATAATTAAATGATACATTCATTTGTAGCAAAGACTTCTACCAGGTGCCTGCTGCTAGAAGGCTTTCTTCTCAAGCACCTTCTCTTCCTTTGTGTTATGCCCAGATCTTCAGCAGGGCAGTACAGGTGCCCTGGGACCTGTCTTCTCTTCTTTCCAATTCAGTGTCAATGTTCTGTTCCTCAATCTTACCCCTCTCCTGCTTATCTCAAGACTTGGAAAGGACATGAGAAATAGTGCCTTCTTAAATAATGGTGGTAAGAAATAAGCTCATAGTCTTGTTAACTAAGGGCATATAATACACAGTAGAGGAGGTATCTTTTTGTAGTCTTAATGTGGCCAATTACTCTGCATTTCACCCTTATCCCTTTCCAGGGACCTGAAAGTGCTTTCCTGAAGTGAGGAGGACAGTTAGTGCAATCATTAGAAGAGAAGTAGATACAGCATAATTTGGGATCATCCTGTTCATTATCCATTTAATTTTTCATCAGACCCACATGGGCTTCTGCACTTGTGGGTCTGATGAAAAAGCCAGACTTCCTACTAGAAAGAGCAAAGAATTCCAGAAATGGCCACTCAAGATACCAAGTTTCTCAGAGGAAATGAATGATTTCCAAACCTGCTCAGTGAGAAAGCAAGTAGAAATGGACTCAAGAGGTAAAGATATAGAGTAATTAATAGGCAGGGCAAAAGGGAGAGAAATAGGAGTGGGGAAGATATTAATGGGAAGGAGAAGAAGGAAGCACATTTCCATTTTATAAAACAGACCAAAGTAGTTGATGAAGCAGTATAACTAGCCTAGAGTTTAACCCAGGCTTTCAATTACAAAGAGGTTTTCAATTAAAAACCTCTTTCTCCTTCTTTCAAAATGACCTTGAATTTCAGTTTAGTGAAACTGAAATTTGGGTGCAGCTGTTATTTGATAATAACACATTGTGTTTTTCAGTTTACTTAGATTGTTTAAAAAACAGATAACTGAAAACCATCTGTTTATGTTTCTGTGTAATTTGTTCTCAGGACAGGGACTAGGAACAAATCACTGACAATCCTGCTAGAAAAGTCTCTCCTTAATTTAAGGAGTTCTACTGGCTCAGTCTGTAGTGCCAGGTGAAAAGGGTTCCAAGTGGGGGTGTTTTCTAAGACAAGCAGAAAATTAATTTCTTCCCTTGCGCTTTGTGACTGGGTGGCATCTTTTTTATTTTCCTGGCAGTGTCTCTCACAATGTCAGGTGCACTTGAATAATCAGGGAAAATTCATATTATTAAAGTTCACTCCATGAGACTTTGATCAGTCTGTCTGGGAAGGGTCAGGAAATGCCGTAGTTAACCAATTTCCCAGAAGATTTGGGTGTGGGTAGTCCAAGGACCACAGCTGGATAAATACTGCTTCTTAGAATGATAAATCTGTACCACATTTTGGGGATGTAAATTCAGGACAGGCATCCTGAAGCTCAACTGTCAATACCAAGAACTAAACACACACACACATACACACACACACACACACAAAGCCCAAAACAACTCAAAGAGCATAACAACTAAACAAATGGTTCAAAGCAAAGTGAAACCCAACAATGGATTTTAAATAGGTCCTTAGAGATATAATAGCATCAAATCAAACTCAGCTACTGAGACACAAATAGGCCAGCTCTCAAGTTGATGTTGAGAAATAATGGAAAACCTTTTAAAGGATCATAGTTAATTCCAGTTTTTGACACCAAGCCCTGGGCTCTGGAAAGCATCATCAGTTTCACACAGAGCGCTGATCCCCCATTTATGGGCCATTCTGGATAAATCTATTTTGCTGAAGTTTCTTTTGTAGTACTGTGTTGTATTTTGTTGGATGTATATTCTAATTTTTGTTTTAACTCAAGATTTTAAATTAAAAATATTCTCCCCTTTACTCCCCGCCCCCAACCTTGTAAAGGACATAATATAGTTTTTTACTTGTTAAGAGTAGAATACTGGGAGAATTTACTCATTAGAAAATGGTGGTCGGTGTGGCAGGCTGGATCTTTCTCAAGGACGTGTATTCTGCCACTAAAGATGGGGGGGTTTCTGGATGACCATTAGGCTTTATTGTGCCTCAGATTCCTCCTCTATGAATTGGGGGCAGGTATAGTGAATGATTTCTGAGGTCCTCTCTAATGGTAAATAGAATAAGAATGTGCCAAGCCCTTTTATCTGTTTTCTCATGTAAGCCTCACTACAGCCCTTTATTTCCAATCAGGAATATTGTCATTAGAGATAAGTTTAGAAGAAGATAGATTTAACAGTACCTGTATTCATTTTCAAGTGGTAGAGCTGAATTCTTCCCATATCTTTTCACTGGCTAGGGTTGAGTTTTGAGCTGTCTTATTTGTGATTGCTTTTTCCTGGGCTATCTGTGAGCAATTGACATGGGGAGGAGTGTAGGACTATGAAGGGGAGGAGAGAAGCAGCTATGTTTCAATCATAAGACCGCAAGTTTGTAAAGATGACAATTATTGCTGGACTTCAGCTATGGAATCTAAAACAATGGCTGCTATTAGTGCCTCTTGCCATTAGGTGGGGCAGTTGAAGAGTGGGAAAATAGAATTTTCAAGTGAAGTGATTTGTACTCAGTGCTTTTCTCATTCTGAAAGTAATGTGGTAAAAGATACTTTCCTTTCATAGAGTTCAAACTCTGAAAGTGGCCACACCTCTAGTTCCTTTTAAAATCCAGTCACTGAGGAAGAAGGGGTATATGGGTGGTGAAATTAATAATATAATACTCAGGTTTTGATCTTAATATAAAATTTGTATTTAGGATTCAAAAGCCAAAATGGAGTCTGAAGCCAACTTATATATTACATTTTTTCAGAAGAGTAAGCAAAGCATGTGAGGTTGGGGGAACAAAAATGATAAGTTTATGAAAGTTCAGAAAGGGGAAAGCAGCCATGATAGTTATTGTAACCCTCTTCTCAATGCCTATTGATTTCCTTTAGCATCCTGGGCACTTAACTGCTTTACTCTCCTTCTACTTTTTTTTCCAAAAAAGTCCATGCCAATTAATTTATCTGGCACTTAATGGATAATTCATTAAGAAAACCTTTTGTGCCAAGCACATCATGATGTATTTTGATTGCTAATGGGAAAGATTGGGGGCGGGAGGAGAAGGGGACGACAGAGAGTGAGATGGCTGGATGGCATCACCGACTCGATGGACATGAGTTTGAGTGAACTCCGGGAGTTGGTGATGGACAGGGAGGCCTGGCGTGCTGTGATTCATGGGGTCACAGAGAGTCAGACACGACTGAGCGACTAAACTGAATGCTACCTGGGCTCTGCTTTGAAGTGTTTTTATTGACCCACTCACAGATTTGAGTTGTTTTCATGGAGCTTAAAAAATAACTTAGGAAAATTTCAAATCAATTCTTTAAAGAATAGCAACTTTATACTTACATTTGTCAGTGTCCACTTTTAGGACAAAGTATGAGAGAGTTCATTGGAAGGACTGATGCTAAAGCTGAAACTGCAATACTTTGGTCACCTCATGCGACGAGTTGACTCACTGGAAAAGACTCTGATGCTGGGAAAGGTTGCGGGCGGGAGGAGACTGGGACGGCAGAGAATGAGATGGCTGGATGGCATCACCGACTCGATGGAGGTGAGTTTGAGTGAACTCCGGGAGTTGGTGATGGACAGGGAGGCCTGGCGTGCTGTGATTCATGGGGTCGCAGTGAGTCAGACACGACTGAGCGACTGAACTGAACTGAACTGAACTGATGAGAGAGATGGAGAGGAAGACAAGAATACTAGGGTAGATGAGAGAAATACTACTTGTTACTTTAACTTCTTAAAACTAAGAGTCTATGTGAAAGTCACTCAGTCATGTCTGACTCTGTCCGTGTCCCCTATCCCTGGAAATCTCCAGGCCAGAATACTGGAGTGGGTAGCCCTTCCCTTCTCCAGGGGATCTTCCTAACCCAGGGATTGAACCCAGGTCTCCCACATTGCAGGGAGATTCTTTACTGTCTGAGCCACCAGAGAAGCCCAAGAATACTGGAGTTGGTAGCCTATCCCTTTTCCAGGGAATCTCCTGACCCAGGAATTGAACCGGGATCTCCTGAATTACAGGAGGATTCTTTTCCAGCTGAGCTACCTGGGAAACCCAAGAGTCCATAAGGCTATAATACTGAAGTTAGAGGGGAAATAGTAGATTTGGAAATTTACCCTTCAGATCAAAGAAACTTTTCATGAGACAGAGCAGTGAAATTTGGGAGTTTAGAAAACAAGAATTAATGAGGAAATCTACTCAGTAAATACTTAAATAAATAAACAGGCCTGTAAAATGTTTTGCAACTTTCCTTAACATGTGTATACTTATTAGTACTGTTGTTTAAGGTAGCTAAAATCCCTGCAACTCACAGAGCTCTAGCATTTTATCAATTCCAGATTCCAAGGAAGTTTGCATGAGCTTTTTAGAGGCTATAAATTACAAAATTTGACATAAACCTCTAACATCTCAAATGATGCTCATTTGCGCAAAGAACCTTGAGAACAGACTGGATTTGTACATTGATATAATTTTAAATGGTAATCAACATCACAATCAGTTTCTCCTGACAATTCCTTCCTCAATTTCCAATAAGTCAGTGAAAGAAAGAGGTGAGAATCATGTTTGGACTGTTTTGCCAGCTGAGTAGTATATGATACTAATTAACAGTAAAAATATTGAAATGAATATATAGTATGTAGATTCACAAATGTTTCATTTTATTTCATTAGACAGAACTCATCCTTAACCTCTTATCTAAAATAACCCCCTCTTCATTCTCTAAATCTTTACCTTCTTTATTTTTCCCTAGTAGTACTAATCACAACCTGACATGTTCTACGGTAATTTTTTAATGAATTGTTTCTTCCCATTAGCTTCATAAGGGCAGAGAATTTCTTTGCTTTTTCTCTAATGTTTCCCTATCGCTTAACATTCCCGGTACCCAGTAGATGCTCAATAATCGTTTGGATAATGAATGTATAATTGAAATAAGGAAATTCATGTGGCTAATAAATGATTGAAAAGTGCTCAGCTTTGCCAGAAACCCATGAAAGTAAAACCAATTTTCATCAGTGAGTGATATACACAAAAATATGAATACCCAGTGCTTATTAGGGTGAAGTAAAACAGACATTGTTACAAAATTGGAAAACATCTTGCTGGGAAGTATGTTGTAAGTATGTGTATCTTTAAAATATCTCTACACCATGTTAATTCTAGGAATATATTTAGGAAAAAACACCAAAATAAAAGGTAGTCTTTATTGAAGGAAAGTCTTTACTCAACACTGCTGATTTAGTGGGAGAGGTTAAAAAATCCTAAATACCTCAAAGGAGAGGGAATCATTAAATTATGATACATCATTCTCACATTATAGTATGTAAACATTAGAGTTAGATTTACTGAGTTTTTAAAACATGGAAAAACTGAGACCAGAATTTTAAATTAATTTTAAAAACAATATGGAAATCAGAATACGTGATAGTATTTTAAAAGCATACATATAAATAATGGGTAGAAATTAGGCCAAAATATTAACAGAGACAGAGGCAGTTAAGACTATAGATGATTTTGTTTTGCATTTCTCTATACTTTACTTTTCCAAGTTTTCTGAAACAAAACTTTTATAGCTGAAAAATAACTTTAAATTATTTTAAACTTTATTTTAGAATTTTGATAATCTAGAACTGATTATATTTTATGCTATGGGCTTATGGCTTTTCATGAAGAAATTAATATAGTCTATTTATTACCTTTATTATCTAAGACTGTATTTGTAACTTAAGAATTTCTAAGTAAAATTAAATTTTAGCACATCACTGAGGCTTCTAGGGGAGTGTCCACTATAGGAGTAAGAAGAGCTAAAGTCTAAGGAATATTAGCATATCCTTTTAAACATCAAAAATGTTTTCAAGTTTGGATTCTGGTCAATGAAAAGAGATGAGTTACTTGGATTTATATATCCAATACTTGGATATATATTGTCCATATTTAGGACTAGTGAAACTACTGTTGAACGAGCTTGGACCAAGACTAGTAAAGAGTATTAAGTTGGAGAGAGAGTGAGAGGCCTCAGCTACATGGCATTAGAAAGCAGCAGGACCTTCCAGGAAGTAGCAGTTAACTGTGATTCTCTCTTGTGATTAATCCAGGTTCTAGACAGAAAATTCTTTCTAGCCTCCTTTTCTAGTAGCTTTGAAAACTGAATGCTGATTCTTGGATTGTTAGGCATGTTTCCAAAATTCTGCCTCTGTCCACAGCATTCCTAGCCCCTAAATTGACCAGTTTGACTGCATAAGCTCCTCATTCTCACATGATCTGTGTCATTGGCCAGAAACTGTGAAACTCAGCCAGCACACTGGGGCATCAGGCCAAAGCACAACATTTAATAAGAAGGCTTTCCTATCATTTGATTCACTTAATTCAAAGTTGAATGAGCTGTTGAATTTGGTTCAAGAGCATTCCCTAATTGTTGGATTGGTTCTCAGATGTTTATAAGTGAAAGGCCTTTGAAATTGTTTGGTATTTGATGTTGAGACAGAAGGGAAGATGAAATAAGAAAATACATTGTACCTGAACATCTGCAGTTATAACCTATTGTTTATTGAGGTAAAGGTCTGATGAGGTAAAACTCATTTCCACACAGTCTAACACAGTGCCTGGCATGTGAAAGTGAAAGTTGCTCAGTCATGTCCAATTCTTGGCGACGCCATGAACTATACAGTCCATGGAATTCTCCAGGCCAGAATACTGAAGTGGGTATCCTTTCCCTTCTCCAGGAGATCTTCCCAACCCAGGGATCGAACCCAGGTCTCCCTCATTGCAGGCGGATTCTTTACCAGCTGAGCCACAAGGGAAGCCGAAGAATACTGGAGTGGGTAGCCTATCCCTTCTCCAGGGGATCTTCCTGACCCAGGAATCAAACTGGGGTATCCTGCATTGCAGGCGGATTCTTTAACCAACTGAGCAATGAGGGAAGCCCTTATAAATATTTGTCAAGTGAATTTCAGACACTTCATTTTTCTGTTTTTTAATCTGTTTGTATAATTGAGGCATTTCATTTTTTAACTAATAATTTTAAAATACAAAACTCATTCTGCACTTCAATCCAAGATATGTAAAGAACTATTGTAAATCAATAAGGATGAGACAGATATCCCAATAGGAAAACAAACAGAAGACTTGAAGAGGTACTTCAGCAAAGAGGATATCCAAATGGTCAGTAAATATATGAAAGGGGGCTCAATCTAATCATTAAGGAAAAACAAAACTACAGTTTAACACCACCATATATCCACAAGTGTTGACAAGAATGTGGAGCACTGAGAATCCTCAGTCACTGTCTCTGAGGCTGTATATTGGTACCTGTACTTTGGACATCTGTTTGGCAATATCTACTCATGATGAAAACACATATCCTATGACCCAGTGATTCTACTCCACGGTACATGCCAAACATTGTTGCATGGAGATGTTTGTCAAAAGACTGTACCAAAATGTTCATAGCAACAGTATTTATATTAGACAACAATTGCAAAATACCCAGCTGCCCATCAAAAAAAGAACCAATGGCTAAATTGGGGTATATTCACACAATTTAATACTAATCAGTCATGAGAATGAATGAATTACAACTATGTTAAAAAATATTGATGTATCTCCCAGACATAAGTTTTCCAGGCACAGAAGAGTACATTCTGTCTGATTCCATTTATATTAAGTGCAAATTAAGTAAAACTATATTTTGGTGCTTGCCATCAAGAAAGTGGTTACTGGGGCAGGTGGTTAGAGACTAGAAAAGGGGCACATGGGGGATTTTTAGGGTACTGATAATACTCTGTTTGTTTAATCTGGGTACTGATTATATCATGCACTCTTTGTAAAAGTTTACTTATTTGTATGCCTATGATTTGTGCATTTTTTTGGTATATATGTTATTCTTCAATAAATGGTTAAAATAATTTTTTTATCTTTTTTTTTCCAGTTAACTCACCAAATTTAGATCTTGAGCTTACCATGTGATCATATAAACAGCCTCAGAGTGTCTCTTGATGTGATCTCATGATGCCATGGCAAGCATTAACTCTTAAATCCTCTGCCTGAAATGTTTACAATGGAAGAATAGTTGGGTGTTTTTTTTTTTTTTTTTTAACAGAAGAGAGCAAAGGGGAAAATATTTTGCTTTGAAGAGAGACTTTTGAAGTTGTTTTCTCAATGAGTTTAATCATTTGCTGAACTTCCTCATTCACATTGAGAAAGGAATTTATACTTTGTTAGAAGAAATAAGAGCAATACAGTTATCAGATAACTAGGGTGACATATCACATAGTCCAGACTGTGAATTGTTGACAAATGACTCTCCATTATAAAAACTTAAACTTTTTTTAATTGAAACATAAGTCCCTGTTTATCAACACTCCTGAGTCCATTGCAGTGTCTACATGAGCTATTTCCAAGTTTCCATTTATGATAAGTAGCTGTGATGCATGAATACATCCACACTTTTACCTACGTGTGTAGAAATAGCAAGGGCTTCCTTGGTTGCTTAGTGGTAGAGAATCCACCTGCCAAAGCAGGAGACCCAGGAAGATCCCCTGAACCAGGGATTGAGAAGGAAATGGCAACCCACTCCAGTATTCTTGCTGGGGAATCCCATGGACAGAACAGCCTTGCTGTCTACTTTGTCTATGGGGTCGCAAAAGAGTTGGACATTAGAAGAGTTGACCCACTGGAAAAGACTCTGATGCTGGGAGGGATTGGGGGCAGGAGGAGAAGGGGACGACAGAGAATGAGATGGCTGGATGGCATCACCGACTCAATGAAGGTGAGTTTGAGTGAACTCCGGGAGTTGGTGATGGACAGGGAGGCCTGGCGTGCTGTGATTCATGGGGTTGCAAAGAGTCAGACATGACTGAGCGACTGAACTGAACTGAACTGAAGCAATTAAACAACAACAATAACTCCAATACTTTGGCCACCTGATGTGAAGAACTGACTCATTTGAAAAGACCCTGATGCTGGGAAAGATTGAAGGCTAGAGGAGAAGGGGATGACAGAAGTTGAGATGATTGGATGACATCACCAACTCAATGGACATGAATTTGAGTGGACTCTGGGAGTTGATGATGGACAGGGAGGCCTGGTGCGCTGCAGTCCATGGGGCACAAATAATTGGACACAACTGAGCAACTGAACTGAACTGAAACTCATTCTCTTACCTAGTTGCTTTTTATTGTGTATTCACAGTTTTCCCAGCCCTCAGGATTATAGCTGGAAAAGATAGGAATGCTTGGCCATACTCTGAAGGAGGAGTATGAGCTTTATTATTGAAGCCAAGTCATCTACCTTTGTTTAGATGCAAACCTAGTAGTCAGGGACCTTGTCATATTTTCTGTAAAGTGCTTTCTGCACTTGTCAAAAGCAATAACTGTATTTATAATGACAGAGAGCACAAAATTCAGCCTTCAGAATAAAATGGCTGCTTATTTGCCTTGAGGAAGTATTTCTTTCAATGCTCTGCCACTACTGAGTATAGACACTCTCTGAGAGATATATTTTAAAAACTATCACCAAGTTTTCCTATTATCTAGCATCACTGCCAACTATCCAGTGTCATTTAATTATAATAAAAATAATAATGCATGAAATATTTAATATTTTATGATTTACAAAATATATTTTTCACCTGAATTTTCCTTTTGGACTTTGACAAAAATCCTATGGTTATGTCATGTATCATGCCATTGTGCTTCTCATGGATCAGCTGGTAAAGAATCTGCCTGCAATGTGGGAGACCTGGGTTCCATCCCTGTGTTGGGAAGATCCCCTGTAGAAGGGAAAGGCTACCCACTCCAGTATTTCAGCCTGGAGAACTCCATGGACTGTATAGTTCATGGGGTCACAAAGAGTTGGACACGACTGAGTGACTTTCAGTCATTCATTAATGCATGCCATTTTGCAAATGAGGAAACTGAGACTCAGAGATAGAACTTTGTATAGTTAAGATGTATCAAAGGCAAGCTTTCCAATCTAGTCTAGAACTTTTTCTATTTTATTCCACCCCAGTAAGTTTCATGGTTATATATACCTTTCATGTAGCACTATAGAATAAGAATTATAGATTTAGTATATTTTTTAGTTCATTCAATATATATTATATACTCTCTGTGTGCCACATACTGGCCTGGATATTAGCAATATTAATATAATGGTGAACAATATGTAAGCAATCCTACTTTGATGGAGCTCATAGCTACTAGTGGGAGTAGAGACAAATAACTGAGCAATTAAATAGGAAGTTTCCCCTGTGGTTATCTTCTTCCATGTACTATGCTAGGATATATATTGGATGTCATGGGACTGTACAGGAAGGGCATGTACTATACTGAAACTTGTACTGAAAAAAACTTTCACTCTGTCCAAAGTCTTCAATTAAATTATACCAGAAGATAGAATCTACTAGATATTCTAGATGACCAGTTGGCAGTGGAAAGTGATATTTGGGAAACATGCTTAAAAATTACATT
Organism: Moschus berezovskii; assembly: GCF_049115385.1. NCBI lineage: Eukaryota > Metazoa > Chordata > Mammalia > Artiodactyla > Moschidae > Moschus > Moschus berezovskii. The sequence continues at coordinate 58,430,784 of NC_142477.1, read as the reverse complement.
CAGTGGGAAAGAAAGATTATAAACCAATAAAAGTAACTGTTAGGCTAATTGTGATTGGATACAGTTCAGTGTCTGGATTGCAAATGTAACTCTGAAAAAGAAAAAAATAGGAAATGAGCTTACAACAAAAATCAGATTAGCCTCAACTTTATTGACCATAGTTGTTAACATAGACAAATCTGAGATATCATCGAAAACTTGTGGTGAAAATTGTCACACTGCTGTTTTGTTTTTATTGGTTCTCTGTAGCAAAATTTCTCCATATATCTTTATATATGAATCACCACCCCTGAGAGTTCTTAGGGCTCACAATATGGTTTTGTTCTATCCAAAGCCCTGTGGATTGCTGGTTGAATGCAGATGTCCAGTAGAGTTTGACTATAGACGTGCATCAGTCATTCTTTATATGTGGCTCTTTCTGTAAGTTCCCAACAGTAGCCATGTCCTTGTGCTTAACAATTACTGGAAGAAAGTAACTGTTGAGGACAGTGTTTCTAAATCTGAGATCTGTGGAAAGTTTTCAGGAAGTCCTTGAACTCCAAGAAATGGTGTGCAAAATTGTAATGGCTCCTCTGTGAATTCTCCTGGGGAGTATGCCCACAACTTTTGTTTCACTAGAGTCTTAAAGGGATCTGTAGGCTTTACCCTCCATTCCCCCTCTCAAAAAACAAGCTAGCAACTCTTGTATGGTGATTAAAGGCAATAAAATATCCATTTGAACATCATATAACTTGAACATATCATCAAAAATAGGCATCTAGAAAGACATTCTCTTGTAGGTAGCCTCCAAGATGACCTCCAGTGACACCCTTTCATATTGTACCAAGGTTGATCTCTGTGACCAATAGCATACAACAGAAGTAATGATATGTCACCTCTGAGACGGGGTTCTAGAAGACTGTGTGGCTTCTGTCTTGAGTATTTTCTCTCTCTCTAATGACTCACTTTGGGGGAAGGGAGCCAGTTGCCAAGTCATGAAGACACTCAGATGCATTCCCCAAGTCAAAAAGAAACCAACATGATAAGGCATGGAGGCCCACTGCCAACAGTCAGTAAGGAACTGAGGCCTGCCAACAACCATGTGATACATTCTCCAGCCCTTGTTGAGCTTTGAGATGACTAGCAGATTAACTGTAAGCTCTTAAAAGACTGAACCACAATCAACCAGCTAAACTGCTTTCCTGCATTTACCATCCTCAGGAACTGTGTGAGATAATAGATGTTTATTGTATTCAGTTCAGTTCAGTTCAGTTCAGTCACTCAGTCGTGTCCGACTCTTTGCGACCCCAGCTGCTACATTTTGGAATAATTTGTTACACAGCAATAGATACCTAATGCAAATTATCTTGACTCATCACTATAAAAAGAAAAGTGAGTATGTGAAAAATGAATGTGTTTGTATAATACCAACTTTCCTGTTAACCCTGGGAAATTAGAGTTGGAAATAAGCAGGTGCAAGGCACTTCTTTCCTCCTGTTGGTAAATAGTGCAGTGTAGCCCATTCACAACCAGCACTTGGGAACCAGTGTGATCCCCACAGCAAGGAACAACTTCAGGACAGAAGCAAACAAGTTTTCTTTTCAGTGATTTCTTCCTTTCCTTTTAAAAGGCGCCAGCTTTCAAGTATCTCCTGGTAGAACCTTTCTTTTATTCCACCAAGCATGATCGATATAACAGACAATTCATGCTTTGCCAGTGATCATGGGAGTTACTAATGTAATCTTTTATTTTTTAAGCTGTAGGATTTTTCATGGTCTTCCAATAGATTTCACAGCTGTTAGTTTGCTGTGGTAGTGGCTTGTTTAAATGGCAGCACACTTGAACGGTGCTTGTGCTGTTAGCAATCTGTGAAGGAAAAACTTTCCACTTAAAGTGGAAAGAGGAAGCAAACAACTCGACTTTGTGATTATCAACATAGCAAAGAAATAATAAAATGCCCAGTAAAATAAGCAATGTTACTTTCAGGGAAAGTAGCTTAATAAAATGGATGGATTCTCCCAACAGCAACAATTATCTTTTGCTTATTACTGTTGTGGTTCCTTCTTTATTAGGAACCCAGCAGACCTAGTTCTTGAATTGCCAAGGGAATTTTTTTAAAACAATATTTTAAAACTGTGTAGGGACTCACTAGTGAAATGTGCAACCAATCAGTTGATTCAATCTTATTTTAAACTGAAATAGAATTTCAAAGTTCAGAGTATAATACATAATAAGTGAAGTGATTTCTTGTTTGGTTTAGCTTTTTTTTAAAAAAACTATAAGTATCTTTATATCTATATGTACTACATGAGAGATAAAATGTATTTTTTTTTTTTACTGTGACTTGTCAGAATGCTTGAAAGTCACTATTCTGTAACATTTTGATTTTTAAAAAATGTAAAAAAATCCAGATTTTTTGGAAACATTTCAAACATGGATTATTTTTTGTTGGGAGGGATGGGCAATGCTGGTGAAACCCATTGGTGAAATGGGTTTTCCTAAAGAGAATGAATATTTTACTCCCATTTGTGCTACAAAGTCCCTAATCCTCAGGCAAGAAAAGAAGTGTCATTTTGAAGGAGGGTGGAGTGTGTGGAGCAGAAAGCTTTTTCCTTTAATTGGTGCCAGGAAGATCTAAGACTTGTCTTTCAAACAGGGAGTGGGCTGATGTGGGTCCTGGCCACATGGCAGCGGCCCTGACAAGCAGCACCTGTGACCAAGGGTAGCAGGTGAGGGTGCAATGTTTGCAGAGCTTCTGGCCTCAGAAAGACACACCTCATGGCCCCCTAGCAAGGGGAAGAGGAACGGAGCCTGGCTCTGAGACAGAGGGAAAGTGGTGTTCCTTCCATGAGCACTGGCAGCAAAGGAGAGGACGTTCAGCCTGAGAATGGGGTTTGTTCTCATAGAGGTAGGAAAGCCTGAGACCTGGAGGGAATGTCCCACAGCCCACATGAAGCCCAATCATAGAAAATACCAAAAAGGAGCTGGTGGGTAAGTCATGGGATGACATAATGGTGGGGTGTTTTAGAAAAAATTTAATTTCCAGCCAATAAGCTTGTGCTGACTCTCAAGACATGAGAAGTGAACATAGAGGTTCTGAATTTCATGGCCCTCCTTTAAGAGGTAGGGCTCAGTGCAATCTCATATTCACCATGACTAAAATGAATCTCGGAGCTGATAGCCTTGTGAGTAACACTTTCTTTGGCTTGAGCATTATGTTTTCCTTTGGATCTCTTTTAAAATGTAAACATCCTGTGAGGGGTAACATTAAGTTTATAATATGTCTTTGTATTAATGAATACAAAAACTCACTTTTCTAAAGTGAGTGGAAGATGACAGAGAGCTTGGTGAAGGGAAAATGGTGAAGAAAAGGGTCAGGGAAGACGTTCTTTGCCACTGTGCATTTTTCCCACGGTGCTGGTCTTGACATCTGTGTGAATAGCTGTACCTGATCTTGCACACAAGAACCCATCCAGCAGGTTGTACCTGTGGGATGTGGTGAAGGCAACAGGATACAAGCTCAGGAGCAAAATTCTGCATGATGTGGAAGTAGATCAATCAACCACACACACTTATAGAACATCTACTGCCAGGTACAAAGTTCTGTCCTGAGCAATAAACATAATTCCTCCATAATTTATAATCTAGTTGAAAGAGAAGACATATGAGCAAAAGATTGTTGTTTAGTTGCTAAGTCATGTCTGACTCTTTTGTGACCCCCCTTCAGACTCCTCTGTCCATGGCATTTCCTAGACAAGAATACTGGAGTAGGTTGCTACTTTCTTCTCCAAGGGAATCTTCCTGATCCAAGGATCAAACCCATGTCTCCTGAATTGGCAGGCATGTTCTTTACCACTGAGTCACCAGGGAAGCCCGTAGCAAAAGATACCTAATAATAAAAGGCAAGTGAACATCTTCTTTATATGATATTTAGATAGTTTCAAGTGAGATTTATTTTAGACCCAAATTCCATGATGTAGTTTTTTTCTGAACCAAATGCCAAAATGGCTCAAATTCTGATTTTGTTTACTCCTCCTGGCATAATTTAAATGCCATTCATTCATCCATTTTTTCTTTGACCAGCTATATCGAGTACCAGCTTTAAAGACTATGTCAGTTACTTTGGGGGACAGGATGTCTGGAAGCTAGAATTCTTCAGACACCTCTCCAAATTTTGTGAAATTTTAGATAGAAATAAAGTTTGTTTGGGTCAAATGAGGTTCTTGAAGTAAAAAGAAAGTAATTGAAAATCAGCTAAAACCTCTTTGGATTATAGTGGAAGCAATGTAGAAATGACCCTTAAGTAAATTAGAATGGATGAGGACTTAGGTAATTAAAGTCTCTTCCCTGTAGCTCACCCAGCAATCAGGAAGTAATGGTAGTTTGTATCAAGATCTCATAAATAAACATACAGATTACCAGCACCCAGAGATGGAAAAGTCATCCCTGAGTGTGCTAGATGCAAGGCTCAGAGATAAGTGACTTACCTCGTCACCCTGACTGAAAGTATATTAGCTTCTTTAAATCAAGAATTACAGTGATTTCAGTGGTACAGTTATAAGGAATGACATCCGTGACTTGCATAAACCAAGCTTATTTAAATACTGTTTCGGGAAAGAGCATATGCTACTATTAAAGAGTTGTAATAGAACAACTGTAATCCCATAAGGTAAAGTTAGCTGAGAATATTCATGTTTGCTTTCAGATATGAGTCCATTATTTATGTAGAATAATTAAATATCTCTATAGATGTTTTCTCCAGAGAGACTCTTGAAAATTTTACAGCTCTCAGGCCCAAACTTGTTAGTTATTTCAAGACTGGGAAAATCCCAGTCTTACGTGAAGTCTGTGAAATCAAAATTGATTCATTTAATTCGTTGATCAGATTTTTGGAGTGCCTGTTATATGCAAAGTATACAGTTGCTATTGCATGATGTATACCTGTGAAAAGGCAAAATTCCGTCTTTTGCGGTGCTGAGGTCTAATAAGGAAGAATAACGAATGCAAAGGTAATCAATTCCAAAACTGAGAGAGGAACGTTTGGTTGTTCTAATGGGTAAATGAGTCGAACTGGGATTTAAGAAAAAGATGGAATTCCAGTTGTGAACATTTGGGAAGAAATATCTTCATGTACAAGTAATAGAATGAATGATGACCAGGCTTGAGCTAGAGAAAAGCTTATTAATGGAATAGCAGTTAGGCATTCGGACAACATCCATGGTTGTCACTGTATCCTTGTTCTGGTCCCTCACAGTCCTCCCTGCTAGAGGAAAGGTCGCTATTTGCTCTCTAGCAATGGTGAACAAGGAAAGGAAGTGCTTTACGCTCCCAGGGAACAGGCACATTTAATATGGGGTTTCTATTGGTAATGCTTTAAGCCTTGGTGTTATCTGGCACTTTTGTCAGTGTGTGAGAGGAGAGGGAAGAGATTGGAAATAAGCATTCCTTCCAGCATTCCTCCAAATATGAAGAAGCAGGGCCAACAGCCAGCTCTTCCTAGTTCTTTGAGCTTCTGTGTGCATAAGAGCCTTGTCTTGCCTTTGCATCCAGCTGCCACTGGGATGCTAAGTGGAAGAACTTGGAATTGACTTCTGGGGTGAGTTGGTCAGATTCAGGGAAAAGCCAAGGAGAGCTGTCACTGCTGTACTATTCTAGGGCTGCTGCTGAGTCAGAAGAATAAATGGACTTCCAGGAGGTGCTAGTGCTAAAGAAACTGCCTGCCAATGCAGGAGACATGAGATGTGGGTTTGATCCCTGGGTCAGTCAGAAAGATCCCCTGCAGTAGAAAATGGTATCCCATTCCAGTGTTCTTGCCTGGAAAATTCCATGGGCAGAGGAGCCTGGTGTGCTACAGCCCATGGGGCTGCAAAGAGCCGGACATGACTGAGCGACTGAGAACACGCCCACACAGTAGACTAAGCAAAGTGCTTCAGAAGTCAGAGTATTTCATATCTTTCTTGATTATTCATTTCCTCTCACAGTACTTACCACTCAGCCCATCAAACTGCTTCTTGATAAATGTTTTCTTATTTAATGGATAACACTGGTTTGGGGTGGCTCAGACGGTAAAGCGTCTGTCTGCAATGCAGGAGACCCCGGTTCGATCCCTGGGTTGGGAAGATCACCTGGAGAAGGAAATGGCAGCCCACTCCAGTATTCTTGCCTGGAAAATCCCATGGATGGTGGAGCCTGGTAGGCTACTGTCCATGGGGTCGCAAAGAGTCGGACACGACTGAGCGACTTCACTTCACTGGTTTGGGATCAAATGCACATGAATTAAATAAATGTGGCTGATCATCTTTTTTGATGGCAAGACAAACTTCTTACTTAGCTCTAACATAAGCAATTATTATTGTTCCATAGTTCTCAGCCCCAGCCTCATATTAGAATCACCTTGAGGTTTTTAAAAAAATCCCAGTTTCCAGGCTACCCCCAGGTCAATTACACCAGAGCCCCAATTACATCAGGCATCAGCATTCTTTAAAGTTCTATAGGTGAGTCCACTGTGCGGCTGATGCTGAGAGTGCTGTTCTAAATGTCTCGAGGATGAATAATAAATCCAGACTGGTAGTAGGTGAAAATATACATGCATTTAATGTTTAAGTAAGTATCAGATTATTAGCAGTTCTCAACAAACGTATTTCCTTTTTTAAAATAGTCTTTTAGGAAGTGACCTTCATACATTTGTTATAGAATATTATTTTAGTGATGTCTCTCTACTAGTAACGTGAAGAGTGTTGCATATAAACTGTCTGGAGACTGTGGCATTATTTGCAAACTTGCCAGAGAATGCAGCAGATTTTTCAAAGGTTTATGAAAACAATATGCTTCATTTTTGTTAGTATAGAAGCGGTTTCAAATTTAGCCTCCTATTAAAAGAACACCCAGAGAGTAGAAGCGAGAAGAGTCTGATCCCTTGTTCACTCCCAGCTAATGTAAGAGACCCTTATTTCTAAATCATGACATCTTTGGCTGTTTCCTCTCTTGACCATTCAATCAAATGAAAAATCTGTTAAATCTATCTCTGCAATTTCCTTTTATACCCGCATCATTTCTCCATTTTCATGATTACTATCCTAAATTGAACTCTTACTGTCTTTGCCTTGGTAATTGTCATATGCTCTCCACCTCATTTTTCTTATATGTAGCCTTAAGACCTGAGGACATCATGTCTTCATTCACCTACAGTGGTTTTCAATAGCCCGCAGGAATGTTTCAGCTCATAAGCCAGGCATTCAAGCTTTCCAATATCTGGCCCCAGACCTCCTTTCCAAGACTACTTCCTTTGTGTGTAGTTCTGTGGAACCGATCTAGCTGCTCAGTTATCCTCAGACATGACTGTGTTTCTTTCTGCTCTCAGAACTCTTGCTTATGCTGGTATTTCTACTAGTGTTCACATCCTGTCCAGTATGGGAGGCTTAAATTTTGTCTGTTTCACAAAACCCTGACCCTCAGAGATAAAAGCAATAGTTTCCTACGGTGATTCATTACACTTTATTCAAACCACCTTTTAAATAATTCTCAAAAACTTCTTAATCCTTCTGTGTCTGTTCACTTATTTGTAAAATGGGAATAGCAATACCTGAAAGATGGTTTGTGAAGAGTGAATTAAATCATATATGAAAGAGTCCAATTTTTAAAGTCTTTCCTTCCTTCTTCCCTTGTTCCCTCCCTCTCCCTTCCTTCCTTTCTTTTTTCTTTCTTTCCCTCCTTCTTTCCATTCTTTCCTTCATTTACATACTCTTCTTTATTGCCCATTATATCTTTGTAAATTTCTTGTGGACAGGGTCCTGTGACTGATAAATGTTTGTTTTTTACACAGTTTTTATGGTTGCTTTACAATGTAAGCACTCATGTACATGTTTGTCATAAAACAGCCCGATATTCATGACTTGCTACAGAAGTTATAATCAAGGTTTAAGAGAAAAGACATAGATCAGAAATTCAATTATTGTTTTGATGGCATAATAGTAATAATATTTAATCATTTCATTATAATAATTTTAAATTATCCTATGTATTTACCTAAAAACTCATGGAGGATATCTTTGTTATCTTGATAACAGATTCAGTTCAGTTCATTCGCTCAGCCGTGTCCAACTCTTTGTGACCCCATGAACCGCAGCTCACCAGGCCTTCCTGTCCATCACCAACTCCCGGAGTCCACCCAAACCCATGTCCATTGAGTCGGTGATGTCATCCAACTATCTCATCCTCTATTGTCCCCGTCTCCTCCTGCCCTCAATCTTTCCCAGCATCAGGGTCTTTTCAAATGAGTCAGCTCTTTGCATCAGGTGGCCAAAGTATTGCAGTTTCAGCTTTAGCATCAGTCCTTCCAATGAACACCCAGGACTGATCTCCTTTAGGATGGGCTGGTTGAATCTCCTTGCTGTCCAAAGGACTCTCAAGAGTCTTCTCCAACACCACAGTTCAAAAGCATCAATCCTTCGGTGCTCAGCTTTCTTTATAGTCCAACTCTCACATCCATACATGACCACTGAAAAAAACATAGCCTTGACTAGACGGACCTTTATTGGCAAAGTAATGTCTCTACTTTTTAACATGCTGTCTAGGTTGGTCATAACTTTCCTTACAAGGAGTAAGCATCTTTTAATTTCATGGCTGCAATCAGCATCTGCAGTGATTATGACTATACAGTGGAAGTGAGAAATAGATTTAAGGGACTAGATCTGATAGACAGAGTGCCTGATGAACTCTGGACGGAGGTTCATAACATTATACAGAAGACAGAAATCAAGACCATCCCCAAGAAAAAGAAATGCAAAAAAGCAAAATGGCTATCTGAGGAGGCCTTACAAATAGCTATGAAAAGAAGAGACATGAAAAGCAAAGGAGAAAATGAAAGATATACCCATTTGAGTGAAGAGTTCCAAAGAATAGCAAGGAGATATAAGAAAGCCTTCCTTAGCGATCAGTGCAATGAAATAGAGGAAAACAACAGAGTGGGAAAGACTAGAGATCTCTTCAAGAAAATTAGAGTTACCAAGGGAACATTTTGTGCTAAGATGGACTCAATAAAGGACAGAAATAATATGGACCTAACAGAAGCAGAAGATATTAAGAAGAAGTGGCAAGATTACACAGAAGAACTGTACAAAAAAGATCTTCATGACCCAGATAATCATGATGGTGTGATCACTCACACTCACCTAGAGTCAGACATCCTGGAATGTGGAGTCAAGTGGGCCTTAGGAAGCATCACTATGAACAAAGCTGGTGGAGGTGATGGAATTCCAGTTGAGCTATTTCAAATCCTGAAAGGTGATGCTGTGAAAGTGCTGCACTCAATATGTCAGCACATTTGGAAAACAGCAGTGGCCACAGGACTGGAAAGGGTCAGTTTTCATTCCAATCCCAAAGAAAGGCAATGCCAAAGAATGCTCAAACTACTGCACAATTGTGCTCATCTCACACGCTAGTAAAGTCATGCTTAAAATTCTCCAAGCGAGGCTTCATCAATACGTGAACCATGAACTTCCAGATGTTCAAGCTGGTTTTAGAAAAGGCAGAGGCACCAGAGATCAAATTGCCAACATGCACTGGATCATCGAAAAAGGAAGAGAGTTCCAGAAAAACATCTATTTCTACTTCATTGACTATGCCAAAGCCTTTGACTGTGGGAATTACAATAAACTGTGGAAAATTCTAAAAGAGATGGGAATACCAGACCACCTGACCTACCTCTTGAGAAACCTGTGTACAGGTCAGGAAGCAACCGTTAGTTAGAACTGGACATGGAACAACAGACTGGTTCCAAATAACAAAAGGAGTACGTCGAGGCTGTATATTGTCACCCTGCTTATTTAACTTATATGCAGAGTACATCATGAGAAACGCTGGGCTGGAGGAAGCACAAGCTGGAATCAAGATTGCCAGGAGAAATATCAGTAACCTCAGATATGCAGATGACACCATCCTTATGGCAGAAAGTGAAGAACTAAAGAGTTTCTTGATGAAAGTGAAAGAGGAGAGTGAAAAAGTTGGCTTAAAACTCAGTATTCAGAAAACTAAGATCATGGCATCTGGTCCCATCACCTTATGGCAAATAGTGGGGAAACAGAGTAAACAGTGGCTGATAACAGATTAGATAAATTGATTTAGGTGACTTAAGCGTTAGTCGATGATTCAGACCAAGGCCTTTCCAGTTTGAAAGCACATGTTATTCTAGCACCAGGATTGGGTAGACTCTCTCTAAGGTTGGAATTCAGCTTTCTTGCTAGTCCAATTCTCACAACTGTACATGACAACTGGATAAACCATAGCTTTGACTCTACAGAGCTTTCTAGGTGGATTCTAATTGGCTTAGCTACTTCTCTAGCATTGAGTTCTATAAAATAATCCCATAGTCTTTTAATAAATTCTTCCTTTCAGCTGAAGTGAGCATGATGGGTTGTTTTTCTTCATCCAAACAATCCCCTAAGTGAGAATTAACTAATTTTTAAATCATTCTCAAAATCCAAGCTTAATTTGCTTTTTCTCACGATTAATCTATGTTGGGATTATTAACCCACAATCCCATTCCTTATTAGGATCTACATTTGACAGTAGGGTATATTTCATAGTCCTTAATGTCTCTTCTCTATAACTGCTTATCTATGGAGTTTCATGAGGTTTTCAATACTTTGGTTTTATAGGAAATGCATATCACTTAATCTCTCAACTCTGCAATGATACTACTAGGCCAACCACCCCTTCTAGTCTACCTTTTCTTTTCTTTTTCTTCCTTTCTCCCTTCCTTCCTCTCTCTCCCTCCCCTCTCTTCCTCTTTCTTTCCTTCCCCTCTTTCTCCCTTCTTTCTTTCTTTCCTTCCCTCCTTCCTTCATCTCCATGATATCAAGGAATAGAAGAATCAGGGAGAAGAGCATAGAATTGGAAATTAGAAGGCTTCCTTCATCTGGCTTACTAAATCAACTGAGTATGGTGATCTAACCTCTCCAGGCCGCTGGGGAAATTATACCCATGTCTCTTCCATCATGGTGAGCCTATGATTCAATAATTCTGTCCCCTTACTGGAATATATTATGTAATGATAGAATTTAGTTGTGCAGGGTACATATTTTCCAAACTTATTTGACCAGGGGATACTTTTTCTATTGATGTGTGGTTGATTTCAATGCTATGTTAGTTTCTTGTGTAGAGCAAAATGATTCAGTCATGCTGCTGCTGCTTAGTTGCTCAGTCGTATCCAATTCTTTGCAGTCTCATGGATTCAGTCATATCTGTACGTATATATCTATCCTTCATAGTATTTTCCATTATGGTTTATTATGGGATATTGAATATAGTTCCTTATGATATACAGTAAGACCTTGTTGTTTACGTATTTTATGTATAGTACTTTGTGTATGCTAATCCAAAACTCCTAATTTATCCCTGCCCCCTCCCCACTATCCCTTTTGGTAATCTCTTTCTGTGAGTCTGTTCCTGTTTCACAAATAAATTCATTTATATCAGATTTTAGTGTCCACATATAAGGATTGGGGGCAGGAGGAGATGGGGACGACAGAGAATGAGATGGCTGGATGGCATCACAGACTCGATGGACATGAGTTTAAGTGAACTCCGGGAGTTGGTGATGGACAGGGAGGCCTGGCATGCTGTGATTCATGGGGTCGCAAAGAGTCGGACACAACTGAGCAACTGAACTGAACTTAGAGTCCACATATAAGTGAAATCATATGGTATTTGTCTTTTCTTTTGAACTTAGTGTGATAATTTCTAAGTCCATTCATGTTGTTGTAAATGGTATTATTTCATTTTTATGGCTAAGTAGTATTCCACACATACATGCATATGTACACAGCATCTTATCTATTCATCTGTTGATAGACATTTAGTTCGCTTGCAGTGTGTTGGCTATTTAAATAGTGGTATACATATTGAGGTGCATGCATCTTTTTGAATTAGAGTTTTGTCTGGGCATATGCCTAAGAAGTAGGATTGCTGGATCATGTGACAATTCTATTTTTAATTTTTTGAGGAAGGTTCATACTGTTTTCCATAATGGCTCTACTAATTTACATTTCTGCCAACAGTGTAGGAGGGTGCCCTTTTCTTCACACTCTCTCCTGCAATTTTTATTTGTAGACTGTTTAATGATGGACATTCTGACATGGAATACAGAATACTTTTTAAACAATTACATAGTGCTAGAACATCAGCAATAGTTCATGGGATATAATACACACTTAGATTAAAGAGAACAAAAAAAAGGTCTATGATAAGTCCATTGCTGCAAGGAATAGCAAAAAACAATTCATATTCTAATTTAATACAGGACCAAAATGATAGTACATGTTAAATAAATCATTTTCATTTGTATTGGGAAAATAAAAAAGACAAAAATAGCTAAAATAAGATTACATAGTAAAGATAAATTATTATGAAGAGTCAATGTATCAGCAAAACTAGTGGTTGGATACTACTGAAATGATGATAATTTAGGTCCTACCTCAGGCATTTATGATTCATGCAATTTCCTGGGTTTCTTTCCATTTCTTCAATGCAAATTCTTGCCTGAGAATAATGCGTATACAAGTCTATTTAAATACATTAAATATCTTTTAGACAGAACAATGTTATTGGAAAGTTTTTTCTTGAAACACCTCAAGATTTTGCAGTTTGAGAAAAGCTGACCAAACAACAAGACCTGGCCTATAATTCAAAGGGGATAATCAAAGCACATAAGTGAACAAATGAAACTTCAAGTCTTGTTGTTTAGCCTAAGAGAAGATTTATTTAGTAATTTCTTCTCAGGTATGGAGCCACAGTCATAACTAACATGTTGGCCAGACTAGGACTGCTGGTTAAACACATTTTATTCACCATTAAGTGATCTTTATCAATATTCTGGATTAGACAACAAATTACCTTTCTTGGATGTTCCTTGTAAACTATACTCCTATTTAAATGTTAATTTTTTGTTTCTAAAGTTTAATTTTAAGATGTTTGAATGTTCAATTTATGTATTTGAACTACAATAAACCAACCCTTTTTATATTAAAAAAAAAAGAGAGAAAAGCTGACCTAGATGAACCTAAATCCATATGTTTTTCAGTGAGTAGCCTATGCTTCCCCTCTTCATCTTCCTCTTCTGCCTCCGTGCTTGCATATAGAGCTATAAGATTGATCTAGACTCTCCTGGACTTTTGTGTTCTGTGACATTACATATATTTTGTTATATATAGCAGTAAGTCTGGTTTTGTACTTTTGTAGAGTCAGTGGCAGTGGTCCCTTATACACATTTAAACTTACCTGACTGCATTATATTTCTTGAGAATAGTCTTGCTATTTAAGGGGTTTTCACTAAAACTACTGTGTATGATTAATGTATAGTGCTGCCTAGTAAGAACTTGGAATGTGTATATTAAAAGAGTTATAAATTAAACTTAATCACTGATTTGTTTCTTCCATATATCTTGAGAGAAACCCTATGGCTACAGCCTTTTTTGACTAATCCTTCATATAATAAACCTAAGCTTCAATCATCTTGAATGAATTGGTCTATTTAAGAAACCCTTTGGCTTAGTGATAAACTATATTCCTACTCAAGGAGCCAAATATCATGAAGAAACTTCCATCAGTGTATAACAGCAGCTTCATCATTTTGAAAATTTAAACTTCTACCTTCAGGGATAAATATATGAATCCTAGAACCATCAGAGCTTCTAAGATCTCACTGAAAGTACTTGACTGAGCTGAGTTGTACTAGGATGGAATTGCTAATTTACAAAGGTAGAATTATTGAGTTAAAATATAATGCTACTTTCAGCAATAAAAGGCCTTAATGGCACAACTTTACTAAACTAAACCCAATTTTATTCTATCATTAAAACTAGAGGGTGAATGTAGATGCCAGCATTACAGTGATGCTAATAATTGGAAGCAGTTACTTTTAGTACTTTATATTAGTACTTTTTTTTCTATTTACACTAATATTAATTATTGTGGTTTTAATCTTGGCTAGAGAGGGCACACCGTAGAAGGCAATGGCAACCCACTCCAATACTGTTGCCTGGAAAATCCCATGGGCGGAGGAGCCTGGTAGGCTGCAGTCCATGGGGTCGCTAAGAGTCGGATACAACTGAGTGACTTCACTTTCCCTTTTCACTTTCATGCATTGGAGAAGGAAATGGCAACCCATTCCAGTGTTCTTGCCTGGAGAATCCCAGGGACAGGGGAGCCTGGTGGGCTGCCGTCTATGGGGTTACACAGAGTCGCACACAACTGAAGTGACTTAGCAGCAGCAGCAGAGAGGGCACACAGCATAGTTTAGTGAAATTGAGCTCACATTTGTAGGCACTTCAGGATTTATATTTTGAGCTCACACACAGATTTAGGTTCAGTGAGAAAGTGAATATTTAGTACAAAGAACAATGTGAAAAAAAAGCAACAGCATGAGTACAGAATGGGAAAGACTTCATTGTCTTTACAGTTGTCATGAAAAAGAATAGTTAATTGCAAGTACTAGGTAAGCCAATATTGATATATCTAATATATCAGTGAGATATAACAATGGGATGAATTTATTTAAAATCCTCTAACTGGAGTCTTTCTGTGAGAGAAAGAGAATCAACATTATTTGCAATATTCTTGCTCAGACAAGAAAGTTATCAGGAGTTCATTGTGTACTGGGGATAGTCAGACTATCTGTGGAATGTCCTATTCATTGACAACTTAGAACAGTTTCCCAGGATAATCTGCAGCATGGTAGCTCTTTGTATGTGATCAAGTATTGGGTTGGCCAAAATATTTGTTAGGTTTACCCATATGTTATTACAGAAAAACTCAAACAAATTTTTTTGCCAACCCAGTAGTATTAGGAGGAAAGTCTGTGGTCAACAAAATTTGGAAAGTTGATTTGTGAAGCAAATTCAACAGTGTCTTTTGGGAAGTACTTCTCAAAGACATGTACCGATATGCATTTTAAGTGTCCAAGAGAGGATGACATAGGGAAACCTGGAGTGAAATATCCTACCCCAGTGTCCTAAAATAATTTGCATTCACTTCAAAGTACTTATGAATGAATGAATATTCATTGGAAAGACTGATGCTGAAGCTGAAGCTCTAATACTTTGGCCACCTGATGCGAAGAGCTGACTCACTGGAAAAGACTCTGATGCTGGGAAGATTGAAGGCAGGAGAAAAAGGGAGCAACAGAGGATGAGATGGTTGGATGGCATCACCGACTCAATGGACATGAATTTGAGCAAGCTCAGGTAGAGGGTGAAGGACAGGAACGCCTGGAGTACTGCAGTCCGTGAGGTCGCAAAGAGTTAGACACGATTGAATGACTGAACAACAAAGTACTTACGTTCTGTGTTCATCCCCTGACCTTTCTTCTGGGACTGTGATCCTCCTCTCATTGCCTTTCCTGCCACTATCTTGACTGTGTCACTCTGCATTGGCTCTCTCACTTCTTTACTCAGATAAAGACATGCTCTGTTTCATAAAAATAATCTTAATTTTGCTTTTCTCTCCATTCTCTCTCTTTTTTTTCTTCCTCTTGCTACCTTTGGTATTTGATGACTTTTCTTCCCCACATTTTTGAATGAGAACTATTTTATTATTCTTGGATAATCTTGCAGAATAATATCTCACGCCACATGCCTGGGGGCATGCTCAATTAGCAACATTGGTGGTGCAGTAGTAAAGAATCTGCCTGCAGGAGACGCAAGGTATAGAGTTCAATTCCTGGGTTGGCAAAATCCCTTGGAGAAGGAAATGGCAACCCACTCCAGTATTCTTGCCTGGAAAATTCCATGCACAGAGGATCCTGGCAGGCAACAGCCATGGGTCACAAAGAGTCAAACATGACTGAGAGACTGAGCACAAACACACAAACAAAAGAAGCAAAGAAAAAAAATAATGAATTTGAAAATCAAGTATTTGTCTTTCAATGATTGAGGGGTTCATCAATGAGAAAGGGAGTAGAATAATCCTAGATTAGAGCAGAGTTTATTAACCTTGTGTGTATGTGTGTGTTTGTGTGCATCCCAGATCCCTTTGACAGACTGGGTAAGCCTATGAATGCCTTCTCAATATGATGTTTTTAAGTATGGAATATACTAATAGGATGAAAAAGGAAATTGTGTTAAAGTAAATTATCAAAATATTGACACATTTTTCTATAATGCTATCATGCATCTTGATTGATGCACTAACAAGATCTAGCAGGTCTAATATTTACCACACTTTGTTTTGAAATACTTACAACAATTCTAATGAGAAAATATCTGTGATTGCCATTAGTGACAAAGTTACACAAAAGACTGTGGTTTAGTGACTATGTTCATAATGGAAGAAGCAGCTATTTTTCAGTTAGAACTTAGTGAAAATATAGATGTAATGCTTTCCATACAAATTTATCAACTTCCCAAATTTGTGAACACCAGGTTAAAAATTACTATAATAAATGGTGGAATGTTGAGTTTCAAAGTGTTAGATTTAAGTTCATTGTAAATATATATATGTATTTATGGAAGGACTTTCTCAAGAAATAGTGATCTACTTGTAAATGAAAATATTCAGTTAGCAGCTGGATAACCAAATGTTGAAAATTTTGTAGTGCAATGGCAAGCCACTCCAGTACTCTTGCCTAGAAAATCCCATGGATGGAGGAGCCTGGTAGTCTGCAGCCCGTGGGGTTGGACACGACTGAGCGACTTCACTTTCACTTTTCACTTTCACACATCGGAGAAGGAAATGGCAACCCACTCCAGTGTTCTTGCCTGGAGAATCCCAGGGACGGGGGAGCCTGGTGGGCTTCCGTCTATGGGGTCACACAGAGTCGGACACGACTGAAGTGACTTAGCAGCAGCAGCAATGCTGATTCATGTTAGTTAACATCTTTTGAGTGCTTACTGGTTTTTAAACACTGAATTAGGAGCAATTTATGCTTTTAGTTCTTTTAATCTTTATAACAGTTCCATGGGGTTATCTCCACTCTATAGATAAGCTAATTTAAGTTTGGGGATTTGCCAGAAGTTTGCTACAAGTAAGTGGTACAGTGTGACCTCAAACTCAAATCTCAGGGACTCCAAATCCCATGACTGAAGTTTATTTGGTTGTAGTTTTGGGGACTGATTGGAAAGGTGAGAGAAGTGGAGATCTTTGAGAGTTCATCCACTTCAACTGATAGACATTGGCAGAATGAAAACCGAAAGAAGTTAGGTGACTTATTCTGGGTGACACAATTTGCAGCAGAGTCAGAAATTGGACTTTGATGTCTTGTTTATAGGGGAACATGAGAAGCTTTTATTCTTTAACTTACCATCTGTTAGAAGCCAAACACATTTTGAAGAAGAAGGTAATGGAAGATACTATGGTTTGGGATAGAGTATATGATCCCTTTCTACTTATTTTTGTCAATACAGATATGTCTCAGAGTGTCTTTACTAATTAGTTCATTCATTTTTAATGAAAACAAAGCTACTTGATATATCAAATAAGGAACTGTCCAGTACTATAGCTTGTGCCTTTGATATGTTTATATTAAGAAGAAAAAATTGCTCTTTAATAACAATGTCCTTATCAATTTTATTTCCCATGTAAGTGTCTCTGGCATATTGTGAATCTTAAAGTAAATGCATAATACATGAATTGATGAGTATAATTGGTTTGCTGGTTTCCTATTATTCCTACCAAAACCCTCCAGATAGCTGATTATTTACAATAAACTAATTCTATTTTTCCCACTGAGAGATAATTATAATTAAATTTATCATTTGTATATAATGAAGGAAGGAAATGTCTAAATTAATTCAAAATCCAACATGTAAATTCTTTATGCAATAGGATGACATGTAAGTAATAAACAACTTAAAGACATTTCTTAAAAGCAGACATTAATTTTTAGAGCAGTTTTGGTTCACATCAAATTTGAAATGAAGGTATAGAGATTTCCTATACATGTATTGTCATATGAATATCAGAATCTGTGTGGGACATTTCTAAATGGCCACAGTTAATACAGAGGCTCCAGAATGTTTTTCAAAACAAAATGTTTTCAGTTGCAACACTTGAAATATCTTGACCTCACATCTGTAATTTTTTGATGGAAAGACAAGGGCAGGCCTGTGCATTCAACCTGTAAATTCACATAGGGCCCTACACTTGGATGGGTGCTGTGAATGATGTAGCTGGTCCTAAATGAGAGATGCAAATCAAGTTGCAATAGTCAAATTACTGATTGGCTATGTAAATTAAGCCTGAAAAGGTAGTGAGAACGTGGAGAACATCTTGATCTTGTAATAATGCTTTCTCTCATGCATTCAACATTTTTTGTTTCCTGTTTTCCACCTATAGAACTGTTTAGGTTCTGTTACTGTGTAGTTTTTGGCCCTTTCTTTCCCCCTCCAGAGACTTAAAAAAGAAGTTATGATTAAGCATATGCAATATCCAAAGATACCCAGCATCTTTTCCAAGCTGTCGTATGAGCATTTACATATTGTTATATATAAATATGTATTTTAAGTGAATTTTTGTACCTTTCTAAGCAAAGAGTACATAATATAAAAATCTGCCATTTTCTTTTCAATTTAAGATAACTATTTATATTTCGCTTAATTACTGTTCAGATCACTGTAGCACAAATATTGATGACAGAATTAGTTTGCTTTTTAATGAACTGTCAGTCAACAGAATAAAATGGAACTTTGTTTTCTTCTTGTTGTAAGAGAGTAGCTTAACTATAATTTACTTCAAAAAAAGTGTACTGTTTCCCAGAAAAAGAAAACCTTAAATTATTTTGTCCCACTCAGTTTTGAGAAAACGCTTAAAAGCAAATTGACTTCCCTTTGACTTTGAACATTCTGTTTGTATCATTGAGGTATAGTAAATTTCACCGTAGTAAATTAACAGGGATGAAAGATGATTATGAGCTGTGAGATAGACACTGCCCACCTGGGTAGCTTTCTAAGTAGCCAGCCTTAGTGTATCAGTTAGAGTAACTGATATTAACTGTTGTAACAGATAAAACCCCGATTTCCAGTGGCTAAAACAATTAAAGTTTCTCGTTCATGCAAAGTGAGTTGATATTTCAGGTTGGTGGACTGCCTTCTGCCTGGTCACTCAAGATATCTAGATTTCTGTCTATGAATCTCTGGCTTCCTTTTCCTCTTAAGCTTCAAACATCTCTCTCATCACTAGATGAACGGGGAAGCCAGAGAAGTTTTCTATGAGCAGACTCAGAGGTGGCATACATTGCTTCAACTCATCTTATTTTCACACATTCATGCAGACGAAATGTGATCTAGGTGTTAGCCCGCAGAAGAAGAAATGAATTTTGCTGCCTCTCTGGTCAAATGACACTGTGCCATAACCAAATTAATTCTTTTTTATAATCCTTAAAAAAGTATGTTGCCTCATAATTTTGTGCTTATTTCTTTTGGACAATATTATTCAGTAGACTTCTTGACTGACCTATGCCAAGATCATCGTTGTTGACTTAGGATTACTCAATTTCGGGTAAGTTATTTCAATCTCAGAGGCTTAATGTATATTATTCCAGATCTTGTCTGATGGCCAGAATATAAGTGGGATCTTTCCCAATCTTACTAGCTGGATGTAGTCTCACCCTCCCTCTGTGTTCTCATAGTACCTCTTCCTTGGTGTCGTTTATAAAACTGTCCCCCAGTCTTCTTCTTTCATCTCTGGGTTCTCCTCCTGTATCTCCCCTTTAACTTCCATTAAATGTTGGGAGGTCCTCAAGCTTGATTGGAGATCCCCCCTTTTCTTACCCTGTACATTCCATGTCTCTGACTTCAATGGCCACTTTCATACCCAAAATTCACTAACTTATTTATTCAATCAGTTTACTTTCTGGAGATTCAGATCTGCATATGCTACTGCCTTGTTAATATTTCTCATTGCGATCCCACTTTATATCCAACATATCCAAAATTAAAGACATGATCTTTTCTCATTGCCTGTTTCAGTTCAGTTCAGTCGCTCGGTCGTGTCCGACTCTTTGCAACCCCATGAACTGCAGTAAGCCAGGCCTCCCTGTCCATCACCAACTTCCGAAGTCTACCCAAACCCATGTCCATTGTGTCGGTGATGCCATCCACCATCTCATCCTCTGTCGTCCCCTTCTCCTCCTGCCTTCCTCTTTCCCAGCATCAGGGTCTTTTCAAATGAGTCAGCTCTCCTCATCAGGTGGCCAAAGTATTGGAGTTTCAGCTTCAACATCAGTCCTTCCAATGAACACCCAGGACTGATCACCTTTAGGATGGACTGGTTGGATCTCCTTGCAGTCCAAGGGACTCTCAAGAGTCTTCTCCAACACCACAGCCTTCTTCACAGTCCAACTCTCACATCCATACATGACCACTGGAAAAACCATAGCCTTGACTAGATGGACCTTTGTTGGCAAAGTAATGTCTCTGCTTTTAAATATGCTGTCTAGGTTGGTCATAACTTTCCTTCCAAGGAGTAAATGTCTTTTCATTTCATGGCTGCAATCACCATCCGCCATGATTTTGGAGCCCAGAAAAATACAGTCAGCCACTGTTTCCACTGTTTCCCCATCTGTTTGCCATGAAGTGATGGGACCAGATGCCATGATCTTAGTTTTCTAAATGTTGAGCTTTAAGCCAACTTTTTCACTCTCCTCTTTCACTTTCATCAAGAGGCTCTTTAGTTTTTCTTCACTTTCTGCCATTAAAGTGGTATCATCTACATATCTGAAGTTGTTAATATTTCCCCCAGCAGTTTTGATTCCAGGTTGTGCTTAATCCAGCCTGACATTTCCACAAAGTACTCTGCATATAAGTTAAATAAGTAGGGTGGCAATATACAGCTTTGATGTGCTCCTTTCCCAGTTTTGAACCATTCCATTATTCATGTCCAGTTCTAACTGTTCTTCTTGTCCTGCAAGAATACACAGAAGAACTATACAAAAAAGATCTTAATGACCTGAATAACCACATGGTGTGGTCACTCATCTAGAGCCAAACATCCTGGAGTGTGAAGTCAAGTGGGCCCTAGAAACCATTACTACGAACAAAGCTAGTGGAGGTAATGCAATTCCTGCAGAGCTAACTGCAGATTAACTGTTCTTCTTGTCCTGCGCAGGTTTTTCAGGAGCCAGATAAGGTGGTCTGGTATTTCCATCTCTTTAAGAATTTTTCACAGTTTGTTGTGATCCATATGATCAAAGGTTTTAGCATAGTCACTGAAGCAGAAGTAGAGTTTTCTTGGAATTTGCTTGCTTTTTCTGTGATCCAACAGATGTTTCAAGTTTCATCTCTGGTTCCTCTTCCTTTTCTAAATCCAGCTTGTACATCTGGACATTCTCAGTTCATGTACTGTTGAAGCCTAGCTTGAAGGATTTTGAGCATTACCTTGTTAGCACATGAAATGAGCACAGTTTTACGGTAGTTCTTTGGCATTGAAATGAAAGCTTACCTTTTCCAGTTCTGTGGCCACTGTTGAGTTTTCCAAATTAGCTGACATAGTGAATGTGGCAGTCTAACAGCAACATCTTTTAAGATTTTTAAGTAGCTCTGCAGGAATTGCATCACCTCCACTAGCTTAGTTCATAGCTTTAGCATCAGTCCTTCCAATGAACACCCAGGATTGATCTCCTTTAGGATGGACTGGTTGGATCTCCTTGCAGTCCAAGGGACTCTCAAGAGTTTTCTCCAACACCACAGTTCAAAAGCATCAATTCATCGGCGATCAGCCTTCTTCACAGTCCAACTCTCACATCCATACATGACCACGGGAAAAACCATAGCCTTGACTAGACGGACCTTGGTTGGCAAAGTAATGTCTCTGCTTTTTAATATGCTATCGAGGTTGGTCATAACTTTCCTTCCAAGGAGTAAGCATCTTTTAATTTCATGGCTGCAATCAGCATCTACAGTGATTTTGGAGCCCCAAAAAATAAAGTCTGACACTGTTTCCCCATCTATTTCCCATGAAGTGATGGGACCAGATGCCATGATCTTAGTTTTCTGAATGTTGAGCTTCAAGCCAACCTTTTCACTCTCCTCTTTTACTTTCTTCAAGAGGCTTTTTAGTTCCTCTTCTGCCATAAAAGTAGTGACATCTGCATATCTGAGGTTAC
This sequence comes from Moschus berezovskii, assembly GCF_049115385.1. Taxonomy (NCBI): domain Eukaryota; kingdom Metazoa; phylum Chordata; class Mammalia; order Artiodactyla; family Moschidae; genus Moschus; species Moschus berezovskii. The sequence goes on along the minus strand of NC_142477.1, from coordinate 58,408,712 downwards.
TGATATATCTCCCAGCAATCCTGATTCCAGCTTGTGCTTCTTCCAGCCTTGCGTTCTTCATGATGTACTCTGCATATAAGTTAAATAAGCAAGGTGACAATATACAACCATGACGTACTCCTTTTCCTGTTTGGAACCATTCTGTTTTTCCATGTCCAGTTGTAACTGTTGCTTCCTGACCTGCATACAGGTTTCTCAAGAGGCAGGTCAGGTGGTCGGGTATTCCCATCTCTTTCAGAATTTTCCAGTTTATTGTGATCCACACAGTCAAAGGCTTTGGCATAGTCAATGAAGCAGAAATAGATGTTTTTCTGGAACTCTCTTGCTTTCTCCATGATCCAGCAGATGTTGGCGATTTGATCTCTGGTGCCTCTGCCTTTTCTAAACCCTGCTTTAACATCTGGGAGTTCACAGTTCATATATTGCTGAAGCCTGGCTTGGAGAATTTTGAGCATGACTTTACTAGTGTGTGAGATGAGTGCAATTGTGCAGTAGTTTGAGCATTCTTTGGCATTGCCTTTCTTTGGGATTAGAATGAAAACTGACCTTTTCCAGTCCTGTGGCCACTGCTGAGTTTTCCAAAATTGCTGGCATATTGAGTGCAGCACTTTCACAGCATCATCTTTCAGGATTTGAAGTAGCTCAGCTGGAATTCCATCACCTCCACTAGCTTTGTTCGTCGTGATGCTCTCTAAGGCCCACTTGACTTCACATTCCAAGATGTCTGGCTCCAGCTGAGTGATCACGCCATCATGATTATCTTGGTTGTGAAGATCTTTTTTTTTTTTACCTTTATAAAAGCTCTGACTATAGTGATGTTGTTACTATAATATAATGAAATTATGTGACTCTGTTGCCCTTGTTTCCAGATCTTTTGTGATTAAAAACCTTAAGATCTGGAAATATGAAGACAAAATATACAAGTAACATTTAGCCAGGAATTTGAATTATAATGAACTGTTCCTCTGATTAGGGTAGATTTTATTTAAATTGTATAAGTTCACGATCCTCACTGAGAAATAGAGGTAATATGTCATAGGGTTTTATTGTGAATTATATAAGATATAAATATCACATTCTTTATTCTGTATTAGGTATATAGTAAGGACTGATGCTAAAGCTGAAACTCCAATACTTTGGCCACCTCATGTTTTGAGTTGACTCCCTGGAAAAGACTCTGATGCTGGGAAGGATTGGGGGTGGGAGGAGAAGGAGACGACAGAGAATGAGGTGGCTGGATGGCATCACCGACTCTGTGGACATGAGTTTGAGTGAACTCTGGGAGTTGGTGATGGACGGGGAGGCCTGGCGTGCTGTGATTCATGGGGTCACAAAGAGTCGGACACGACTGAGCAACTGAACTGAACTGAACTGAACTGAAGGGTTCAAAATATTAACTTTTAATAATCATTATCATTTTTGCTATCTCCAATCACACTTTTGCATAATCGATTGTAACTGAATTTGATCCTTCATTCATGCGCGGCACCACTGAGGATGCGTCTATGCCTGATTTACTCAGAGGCTTCCTCTTAGCAAAGAAGGAATGTTGATGGTTTCTCTGAATTTGACAGTGGTTCCTAGCCATTCACTTGTTGCCTTCCAAGTTCCCTTCCTTACTCCTTATTTCCCTCCTCCCTTCCTTCCTCAATTTAATTATATATCCATATATATACATATAGATACACGTATATAGAGAAATATATATATAATACCTTTATCAGTCTGAAATACGGATTATGAAAGTGATAACTATATTGTATTCCTCACTATTTCTTGTAGGCAGTATATGTATATGGGTCTTGTTTTTGTATCCATTCAGCCAATCTGTGTCTTTTGGTTGGAGCACTTATTCCATTTACATTTAGGGTAATTGTAAATACATATGTTCATATTACCATTTTCTTAACTGTTTTGGGTTTGTTTTTGTAGGTCTTTTTCTTCTCTTGTGTTCCCTGCTAGAGAAGTTCCTTTAGCATTTGTTGTAAAGCTGATTTTGTGGTGCTATATTCTCTTAGCTTTTACTTGTCTGTAAAGCTTTTGGCTTCTCTGTAAAATCTGAATGACATCTTTGCTGGGTAGAGTAACCTTGGTTGTAGTTTTTTCTGTTTTATCACTTTAAATATGTCCTGCCACTCCTTTCTAGTTGCAGAGTTTCTGCTGAAAGATCAGCTGATGACCTTATGGAGATTCCCTTGTAGGGTTTTTGTTGATTTCCCCTTGCTATTTTTAATATTCTTTTCTTTGTGTTTAGTTTTTGTCAGTTTGACTAAAATATATTTTGATGTGTCTCTCCTTGGGTTTATTCTACATGGGAGTCTCCATACTTCCTTGACTTGATTGACTATTTCCTTTCCCATCTAAGGGAAGTTTTCAACTATAATCTCTTCAGATATTTTATCAGACCCTTTCTCTTTCTCTTCTTTTGGTACCTATAATTCAAATCTCAGTGTTTAATGCTGTCCTGGAAGTCTGTAGGACTGTCTTCATTTCTTTTCATTCCTTCTTTGCTCTGCTCCATGGAAGTTATTTTTACCATTCTGTCTTCCAGCTTGCTTATCTGTTCTGCTTCAATTATCCTGCCTTTGATTCCTTCCAGTGTGTTTTTCATTTCAGCTACTGTGTTGTTCAACACTGATTGTTATTCAGTTCTTTTAGGTCCTTGTTAAACATTTTTTTGTATCTTAATCTGTGCCTTCATTCTTTTTCTGAGATCTTAGATCCATCTTCATTATCTTTTCTGTGAATTCTTTTTAGTTGTATTGCCTGTTTCCTCTTCATTTACTTGGTCTTGTGGGTTTTTAACTTGCTACTTCTTCTGCAACATATTTTGCATATCATCTTATTTTGTCCAACTGTGTTTGTGATCTCCTTTCTACAGGTTGCAGGATTGTAGTTCTTTTGTCTGCCCCCTGGTGGGTGAGTTTGGTTCAGGGGCTTGTGTAGGCTTCCTAGTGGGAGGAACTGATTCCAGTGCTCTGGTGAGTGGAGCTGGGTCTTGTCCCTCTTTTGGGCAGGGCTGCACAAGGTGGTGAGTTTTGAGGTGTCTGTGAGATTAGTATGACTTTAGGTAGCTTGTCTGCTGACAGGTGGGGCATGTCCTTGTCTTGCTGATTGTTTGGCAAGAGGTGTCTAGCACTGGAGCCTGCAGACAGATGGGTGGAGCTGGGTCTTGTGTTGAGACACTTATTCTACTTAGATTAGGGAAGGGCTTGGCAGCCACAGCTATGTTGCATGCAGACTGCCTGTGGTGGTACAGGCCAGCAGGCCTTTGCCACAGACTCGGGTGTGCTTGTGCCAGTGGAGATCCCTTCTTACTATTTCTAATCCATTATGATAATTCTGTTCTTTCAGTCTGATTTTAACAAGCAAACTAATGACAGATGTGAGTTTCTTTGCAGCCTAGTGAGATTTTATCTTCATCAAAGCAAAGTGCTTTGGGGCAACACAAGGGATCAGCTTGTGGAATTAATCTTTTTTCTTCAGTGCACTCCATCTACCAGATTCAGCAATTGTGTTCTCTGGTTCATACTCAGCATAACATTTTGACCTCCAGGTCTGAAGCAACATATTTTCTAAGAGATACCGATTGCGTTTCTTGAAATTCTACGGGGCCAAGTAAATTGAGGATGTCTTTGTTATGCATATGGGTAATTTAAATCATATAGTCTAAGCCATTAAAATGTTAAAATGTACTTAAGGGTCAGTTACAGATCAGAGAATTTTTTAAATGTGCTTTATATTTTCTAAGCACCAACAGGTTTCTTACATTTAAAGCAATTGCTATACCACATCACTTATATTTTTCAAAAAAACTAAGTTTCTAACTTATAAAAATAAATACATGGCTATAATCTACAAAAATTATCAATTAACACCTCCTGTGAACTCCTATTGTGTACTGAGTCTATGACATACTACTAGCTATTGAGGATGTGGGATTCATTGGGTCAAATAGAGCTTCAAGTCCATTATTCTCATAGATTAATCATTCCTTGTATCATAGCTTCAGATGTATGAATTCATTTCAATAGATGTTTATCAAACATTTTCCGGACACTGAAAACGTGTTTATCAAACGTGTTTATCAAACAGTGTCAGGCACTGTTGTTGATATTGAGGAAGGAGAACAGTCTAAATATTTCTACAGTCCAGTAAATATCACTATGTTACAGTCAGTCTTTGGACAGTCAGAGTTATCCTTGGAGTTTAAATAACTACATGGAGGATTTATTGGAGTTCTAAGCCTTCACCAGTAGACAGGGAAGTTGTAGATGAGGTTATATAGTCAAAGGAGAATTTTTGTTGTTGTTTAATACTGTGAGTACATTTATATGCTTATGGGAAAATGTCAGCTTAGGAGAGGTTGAAGAACTGACAATTACGGCAGAATCTCTGGGCAAGCAGGAGTAAATGGAGCCTAGAGAACATATTTAGGGACTGGCCTTGTATCAGTGAAGTGATGTCTCTTCTGTTGTCTTGGAGAGAAGGTAGAGACTCAGGGAGGCTCTTGCCATGTATGCCCCAGAAGAACTGGATACACAGTGAGCAGCAATGGTATTTTGAATGGAGGCATGTCTGGAAATGTCCAGCACCTGTGCCTCTGCCTGACCCCTAGGTGAGGTGCTGCCATGATTTCTTCATGAGGAGCAGCATTAAGACTTTAAGGTAATTGGAATGTAATGTGTGGGACTAGATGGGAGAAGGTATATCTGAAAGTTCCTTGAGGGTAGAGTCTATCTTATGTTCATCTTTGTTATCTTTGCTCTACCCATCCCAGTCTTGAGTACTGTTGGTAATAAATAAGTTTATTTATTAAGGGATGGGAACATAGTTTGTTAAGAGAGATGATGATATGAAATAGTGATAATTAAAACTTGACTCTTCTGCTTAGGACAGGCCTTTAATTTAGTTGGTACCCAGTTACAGTATTTAATGTGTAATTTGGAAGCAACAAAAGCCCTGATGGTTGGAGTATATAATGTATATTTTTGTGGAAGTTTACAAATAAATGATTGAACTTTTTCATAGACCAATTCAAATTAAGTTCATAGAAAATCTCCCTTCAGATGAGGTTGACTTATGTCTCATCTTTTTGGATCTGATGGTCTACTTCCTATCACCCTAAAGAAGTTAACAGATGAGTCAGGGAAAATAGAAGCATGAAACTTATGAATCTATCCTACTCTGGAGATTTGAGATGGAAGTATAGAATAAAGGGAAAAAGAAGTTACCCTCATTCATTTCCTAACGTGAAGAATCCCAGAGTCACTCTTCTCTGTATTCTCGGATCAGAGCTGGATTTTAAGAATTCTCACTTGACTCATACTCTGAAGTGGTTATAAATACCCTTCCTCAGAGTATGGTTTTGTGAAAAAAACCTAATCAGTTGGTCTTATGACAAGACCGAAGTAATCTTTTTGATTTACTTGTTAGCTGTAAGTTTAGTGTTAAGTTTGCCCTGAAGCATAGTTTTCAAAATATTAGATCACGGATATGCTATTTTGACTAAGTAAAAAACACAGTAAAGGGACTCACTCAAGTTGTGACTGAAAGTTCACATAGTCCTTATATCAGGACAAACAAGCTACATAATAACAAATCAGATGAAATAGTGTTCATTATATTTTTTCATAAATTTGGGTAAATTCCACAGAGTTCAATATAGTACTGATTACTCCATGGAGGAGATGTCAAATATAAGAAGATCAATGCTTATTATTGGTTATAATGTCTAAAATTTAGCATATAAGCATTTATTTTTATTAATTAGCAATGTTTCAGAATGGAAATAGAAACACTCTTTGGATAGGCTCTTCATTTCAATAACATTAATCCTTATTGATACAAAATCTATAGAAATTCATTGACTACCTGCCTCTTCCATTAGCCAAGTTCTCTTCAAGGCAGCTGAATTGTTCAGAGGTTTAACCAGGTTCCTTTGGATACCCCTTGCAAAATGTGAAGAAATTGGCTATGGGATCACTGATTTCCCATGTCTTAGATTTTCTCTGAAGCCACACATTCGATATAGATGTCATACAACCAAAATAAGGTTAAAATGTTTTGTAATCAGTTGCTAAATTAGCACTTAAAAATTAATTTTTTAATTGAAGTATAATGAATTTATAATATTATATTAGTTTCAGGTGTACAACACAGTGATTCAATATTTTTATAGATAATGCACAACCCAAAGTCATTATACTATTATTGACTGTACTGACCACCTGATGCAAACAGCTGACTCGTTGGAAAAGATCTTGATAATGGGAAAGATTAAAGGCAAAAGAAGGGAGTGCCAGAGGGTGAAATGGTTAGATAACATCACTGTCTCAATTGACATGAATCTGAGCAAATTCCAGGAGATAGTGAAGGACAGAGGAGCCTGATGTACTGCAGACCATGGGGTTGCAGAGTCAGAAATGACTTAGAGACTGAACAGCTCTGTACTATACATCACATAACTGTGACCTGTTTATTTTATAAGTGGTAGTTTGTACCTCTTAATCTGCTTCACCTATTTTGTCCATCCCCCCCACCCTCCCTCTCCAATTTTCTCTGCATCTATGAGTCCGTTTTGTTGTGTTGCTATTTTATTTTTTAGCTTCTGTATATGAGTGAAATCATACAGTATTTGTCTTTTTCCATACAGCTTACTTCACTACCATAATAACCACTATCTCCTTCTACGTTTTCACAAGTATCAAGATTTCTTAATTTTTTATGACTAACATTCCATAGTGTGTATATATATATACACATATGTGTATATATATATATATATATATATATATACACACACACACTGTGTCTTCTTTATCCATCTGTTAATGGACATTTAAGTTGCTTCCATATCTTGGCTCTTGTAAAGAATGTTGCTGTGAACTTTGGGGTACATATATCTTTTCAAGTTAGTGTTTTCATTTTTCTTGAATTATACCCAGAAATAGAGTGCTGGATCACATGGCAGTTCCAATTTAGATTTTTGAGGAACCTCCATACTCTTTTCCATAGTAACTACATTTTCCGTGTCTCTGATGAATAATGATGTTGAGCATCTTTTAATATGCCTGTTGATCATCTGTTTATCTTCTGGAGAATATATCTATTCAGGTCCTCTACCAATTTTTAACCAAGTTGCTTGCTTTTTTTTTTTTTTTTGTATTGAGTTATACGACATGAAGCTGGTTATGTATTTTGTATATTAACCCCTATTGATCATTTCATTGGCTAATATTTTCTCACATTCAGTAAGTTTCTTTTTATTTTGTTGATGTTTGTTGTACAAAAGCTTTTAAGTTCAATTATGTCTCATTTCTTTGTTTTTGCTTTTGTTTCCCTTGTCTTTGGAAACAGATTAAAAGCAATATTACTCTAATTAATTTTAAAGAATGTTCTGTCTGTGTCTTCTAGGAGTTTTATGGTTTCTAGTCTTACATTTAGTTCTTTAATCCATTCTGAGTTCATATTTTTATATGATGTGAGAAATGTTTTATTTCATTCTTATATGTGTAGCTCTCCAATTTTCCCGGCACCACGTGTTGAAGAGATTGTCTTTTCTCCGATGTATATTCTAGTCTCCTTTCTCATAGATTAATTAACCATAAGTTTGGGGTTTATTTTGGGGCTTTCTATTCTAGTCCATTGATCTTTATGTCTGATCCTATGTCAGCACCACGCTGGTCTGATTACTGTAGCTTCGTAATATAGTCTAACATCAGGGACCATGAAACCTCCAGTTTTGTTATTTTTATTTTAAGGTTGTTTTGGCAATTCAGGGTCTTTTGTGGTACCATATAAATTTTAGGATGATTTCTTCCATTTCTGTGAAAAATGTCACAGGATAGGAATCACATTAAATCTGTAGATTGCTTTGGGTGGGGTGGACATTATAACAATATTCCTTTTCCTAATCCTTTTCCTTGGGATATCTTTCCATTTATTTTTTATTATTTTTCAATTTCCTTTATCAGTGCTTTATAGTTTTCAGGGTATAGGTCTTATACCTTCTTGGTAAATTTTACATCTAGGTATTTTATTCTTTTTGATGTGATTTTAAACAGAATTGTATTTTGGTGTTTTTTTTTTTTTTGCTTTCTCATTATTAGTGTTTAGAAAAGCAACAAATTTCTGTATAGTAATCCTGTTTCCTACAAATTTACTAAACCATTTATTTGTTTGAAAACATTTTTGGTGGCAGCCTTAGACTTTTTGACAGAGTATCATGTCATCTGCAAATAAAAACAGTTTTACTTTTTCCTTTCTAATTTGGATGTCTTTTGTCTTTTTAATTTCTTTTTTTTTCAGTTTTATTTTTATTTTTTAACACCAAAATTATTTTTTAATGAGGTATAGCAAATTAACAATACTGTGATAGTTTCAGGTGAAAAGTGAAGGAACACAGCCATACATATACATGAATCCACTCTCCCCCAACATCCTCCCCCCCATATCATTTTACTTTCTGATTGCTGTGGTTTGGACTTCCAATACTGTGCTGAACAAAAGTGATGAGAATGGGCATCCTTGTTTTTGTTCCTGAGCTTTGATGAAAAACTTTCAGCTTTTTAGAATTGCATGTTATCTGTGAGTTTGTCATCAGTTCAGTTCAGTTCAGTCGTAAATGACCTTTATTATGTTGAGACAAGTCTTATCTATAACTACATTGTTGAAAATTTTTTATTATGAGTGGCTGATGAATTTTGTCTAAAGCCTTTTCTGTATCTAGTGAGATGATCACGTGATTTTTATCCTTTGTTTTGTTAATGTGATGTATTATATTGGTTGATTTGTGAATATTGAACTATCCTTGCTTTCCTACAGTTAATTCCATCTGATCATGATATAGAATGTTTTTACGTATTATTGAATTTAGCTTGCTAATATTTTGTTGAGAATTTTTGCATTTCTACTCAGGGATATTGGTCTGTAATTTTCTTCTTTTATAGTATTGTTTCTGACTTTTGTATCAGGGTAGTGCTGGTCTCATAGAATAAGTTTGAAAGCATTCATTTCTCTTCATTTTTTGGGAAATAATTTAAGGATAGTTATTAACTTAAAAAATATTTGGAAGAATTCCACTGTGATGATATCATCTTGGAGATTAGTATGCTGGCACTTTTAAAATTATTGTTTCATTTTCATTCCTAGTAATTGGTCTGTTCACCTTGTCTATTTATTCCTGATTCAGTCTTGAAAAATTATATATTTCTAGGAATTTATCCATTTCTACTAATTACCTAATTTTTGGCATATAATTGTTATAGTAATCTATAATGATCATTTATATTTCTGTGCTATCATTTGTGACTTCTCTTTTATTTCTGATTTTATTCATTTGAACCCTCTTTTTGCTTGATGAGTCGGCTAAAGTTTTATCAGTTTGTTTTTTATCTTTTCAAAAAACTAGCTCTTAGTGTCATTGATTTTTTTTCTATTATTTAGTATTTATTTCATTTATTTCTGCTCTGTTATTATTTCTTTTCTTCTACTACCATAAGACTTTGGTCCTTTTTTTCCAATTCTTTTAGATAATGTAATGTTAAGTTATTTATTTGGGATTTTTCTTGTTACTTGTGGTGAGCCTGTATCACTATGAGAATCCCTCTTAAAAGTGCTTTTGCTGCAGCCTATAGATTTTAGAAAGTTTTCTTTTTACATAAATCTCAAATAGTTTTTAAATTTCCTCTTTGATTTCTTCATTGTCCTGTTGTGTTTTTTTTTTTTTTTTAGTATCATGTTATTTAGTCTCCAAAAGTTTGTTTTTTCCAGTTTTCTTCCTGTAATTGTTAGTTTTATACCATTGTGGTTGGAAAAGATGCTTGCTATGACTTCAGTCTTCTTAAATTTACTGTTTTTGTGTGTGTGTATGGTCTAGCCTGTGAGGACATTCCATGTACATATATCCTAGAGAAAGTTCCATGAACACTTAAAAAAATTGTGCATTCTTCTACTTTTGAACAGCAGGTTCTTAGATATCAATTACATCCATCTGGACTAATATGTCATTTAAGGGCAGTGTTTCCTTATTGAGTTTCTGGCTGCATGATCTGTTGATGTAGTGAGTTATTAAAGTCCTCTAGTATTATTAATGTCAATTTCTCTCTTTATACCTCTTAATATTTGCTTTATATTTTATGTGGTATTACATAAGGTGTATGTGTGTTTAAGAATGTGATGTTCCTGTTCCCTTCTAGGATTGCCCTGTTTCTAATTATGTAATTCCCTTCTTTTTATTTTGTTAGAGTCTTTGTTTTAAAGTTTATTTTATCTGATATAAGTATTGCTTCCTGCCTTTCTTTTCATTTTTATTTGCGTGAATTATCTTTATCTATCTGTTCATTTTCAGTCTCTGTGTGTCTTTAGCTCTGAAGTGAGTCTTTTGTAAACAGTGAATAGAAAGGTCTTTTTATTAAAGCCATTCAGCCACCCAATATCTTTGACTGGAGCATTAACCCATAAGTATTTAAAATGACTACTGATAGACAAGGACTTATTGCCATTTTTTTTCACTTTATTTCTGATTGTTTTTATAGTTCTCCTTTGTTCTTCTGTTAGTTTCTTCTCTTATGACTTGATGATTTTCTTTAATATGATGTTTAGATTCCTTTTTTCTGTGTGTGTTTTGTGTATCTAGTGGAGATGTGGGGGGTTTGGTTACCATAAAGTTTGTATATATTGACATTTGTTTTAAGCTAGTGGTCATTTTTGGGGGGGCTCCAAAATCACTGCAGATGGTGAGTGCAGCCATGAAATTAAAAGATGCTTACTCCTTGTAAGGAAAGTTATGATCAACCTAGACAGCATATTAAAAAGCAGAGACATTACTTTGCCAACAAAGGTCTGTCTAGTCAAGGCTATGGTTTTTGAAGTGGTCATGTATGGATGTGAGAGTTGGACTGTGAAGAAAGCTGAGTGCCAAAGAATTGATGCTTTTGAACTGTGGTGTTGGAGAAGACTCTTGAGAGTCCCTTGGACTGCAAGGAAATCCAACCAGTCCATCCTAAAGGAGATCAGTCCTGGGTGTTCATTGGATGAACTGATGCTGAGGCTGAAACTCCAATACTTTGGCCACTTCATGCAAAGAGTTGACTCATTGGAAAAGACCCTGATGCTGGGAGGGATTGGGGGCAGGAGTAGAAGGGGACAACAGAGGATGAGATGGCTGGATGGTATCACTGACTCGATGGACATGATTTTGGGTAAACTCCGGGAGTTGGTGATGGACAGGGAGGCCTGGCGTGCTGCCATTCATGGGGTTGGTTGCAGAGTCAGACATGATTGAGTGACTGAACTGAACTGAGTGGTCATTTTAATTCAATCACATTCTAAAATTTATACATTTCTTTACTCCTATCCACATTTTATTTTTTGACATCATATTTTATATATTTTTGTGTCTCTCTTGACTACTTATTCTTTACCGTGGTCACGTATGGATGTGAGAGTTGGACTGTGAAGAAGGCTGATTGCCGAAGAATCGATGCTTTTGAACTGTGGTGTTGGAGAAGACTCTTGAGAGTCCCTTATACTGCAAGGAGATCCAACCAGTCCATTCTAAAGGAGATCAATCCTGGATGTTCATTGGAGGGACTGATGCTAAAGCTGAAACTCCAATACTTTGGCCACCTCATGCGACGAGTTGACTCACTGGAAAAGACTCTGATGCTGGGAAAGGTTGAGGGCGGGAGGAGAAGGGGACGACGGAGAATGAGATGGCTTGATGGCATCACCGACTCTGTGGACATGAGTTTGAGTGTACTCCGGGAGTTGGTGATGGACAGGGAGGCCTGGCGTGCTGTGATTCATGGGGTCGCGGAGAGTCGGACACGACTGAGCGACTGAACTGAACTGTACTGAACTGACTACTTATTATAGTTATTAGTGAAATTCGCTTAGTCTTGTCTGACTCTGCAACCCCATGGATTATATAGTCCGTGGAATTCTCCAGGCCAGAATACGGGAGTGGGTATTCTTTCCCTTCTCCAGCAGATCTTCCCAACCCAGGGACTGAACCTAGGTCTCCCTCATTGTAGGCAGATTCTTTGCCAGCTGAGCCACAAGGGAATACCAAGAATACTGGAGTGGGTAACCTATCCCTTCTCCAGTGGATCTTCCCATCCCAGGAATTGAACCAGGGTCTCCTGCATTGCAGGCAGATTCTTTACCAACTTAGCTATGAGGGAAGCCCATTGACCTATGAGGGAAGTCAACAATAATGACTATTGTAGTTAGAGTGGATTATAAAACTTTTGGTCTTTTAACCTTGATACTAGCTTTTTAAGTTGTTGATCTCCTGCTTTTACTGTTTATTTGCCTTTACTACTGAGATTTTTTTTCCTTCATATATTTTCTTATTTCTTGTTATGGCCTTTCCTTTTTCTCTTAAAGATGGCTTTTTAACATGTCTTGTAAGGATAGTGTAGTGTTGATGGACTCTAGTCTTTGCTTGTCTTGGAACCTGTATCTTCCTTCAGTTCTGAATGATATCCTTGCCATGCAGTGTATCCTTGGTTGTAGGTTTTTCCTTTTTTGCATTTTAAATATATAACATCCCTCTCTTTGTCCTGAGAAGTTTCTCCTGAAAAATTATCAAATAGCCTTATGGAAGTTCCCTTGCTTTTCTCTTGCATGCTAAACCGCTTCAGTTGTGTCCAACTTTGTGCAGCCCTATGGACTGTAGCCAGTTTCCTCTGTCCCTGGAATTCTCCAGGCAAGAATACTGGAGTGTGTTGTCATGCCCTCCTCCAGATCTTCCTGACCTAGAGATCAAACCTGCATCTCTTACGACTGTTGCATTGATACCTGGGTTCTTTACCACTCGTGCCACCTGGGAAGGTCTGATTTTCTCTTGCTGACTTTAAAATTCTCTTTATATTTAACTTTTGTCATTTTAGTTATGATATGTCTTGATGTGAATCACTTTGGATCATTCTTGTTTGAAACTCTATGTTTCCTTGACCTGGATATGTTTCTATCCCCAGGTTGGGAAAGTTTTCAACCATTATTTTATGAAATGCATTTTCTGCCCTGTTCATACAGCCTTTCAGCTCTCACAGCAATATGCCCTGCTCATTTTTAAAACCCATTAAGGGGACTTATCTTCCTGGGCTGATTTTCAGGGCTGAGGTGCCTAATATGGGTATTGAATCCCTCATTCCTTAGAGAAGTAGGGAAGTTCTCTGAGTTTATATTACCTTCAGCTTCCAGGTTGCCTTCCAGGGCTGTGGGTCCTGACTAAGTAGCATTTCTGTCCCTCTTACCCATATCAATGTGTTTTTTTCCTTCATATCTTTGACTGTAAAAAATATATTCTGCTATTATTTAGGCTGTTCTCTGAGAGATTCTATATGCAGCTGTACTTTTGGTGTGTCTGTGGGAGGAAATGAGCTCAAAGTCTTCTTACTTTGCCATCTTTATACACTCCACAAATTATCATTTAAATAATGCATTAAATCTAGATAGTTGATAAAGAAATAAATCTTTGTAAAAGGATAAATTGTCTGGGCATATCCTGAACTCATGTTGCAAACTTACCTTCAATCATAAAGACATGAGAAATTTACTTTTCCTTTGGATACAGGCAACCAGCAAACTCAGACAATTATCCCAATTACCAGGTGAATTTAGGATAAATTTTCTGTGACAAATAGTGCTGTCAGGTCCTCTTATGTGAGGACTAGTTGTCATTTATCTTGGGATAGTTGATTTCCTGGGATATGCATCATATTCTGATTTAAAGCTCATTGAGTAATATACCTGTTTCTTTTTCTAAAAAAATAGTAATAAAGCAATTATTTACTATTTCTATATCAAGTGGGAAAAATAGCACTTTTCTTAATTTTAGCTTTTTTATTATATTAAACAGTATCACTGTTTTTATTTTCTTTATCACAAGATGTATTTTTCTTTATCATATAGCTTTAAGAAAACCTAAGCCACTCCAGTACTATTGCCTAGAAAATCCCATGGATGGAGGAGCCTGGTAGGCTGCAGTCCGTGGGGTCGCTAAGGGTCGGACACGACTGAGCGACTTCATTTTCACTTTTCACTTTCACACATTGGAGAAGGAAATGGCAACCCACTCCAGTGTTCTTGCCTGGAGAATCCTAGCGACGGGGGAGCCTGATGGGCTTCCGTCTATGGGGTCACACAGAGTCAGACACGACTGAAGTGACTTAGCAGCAGCAGCAGCAGTAACATTCCTGTGTGACTGGTAGTTTAGCTTCAGATATGTCACTTGAGAAAAGTGAATGCCAATGTAAGATATGAGTGAAATCAATAAAATACCCATTACAGTTCATAGGCTGATTAATTAAATGCTAGACAAGACAGGGGGATATTTTCTAGAACATTTGCTCTGGCTAGAACCATTGATTGAAACACATTCTATAGTGGTGATTAATAAATACATGCCATCTTTAAAATTATTTTAGGTTCCCCAGTAATATTTCCAAATACAAAATTACTAGGTAAGATGTTTAGAAGTTGCCCATTACATTTGTTTTCCAGGTAAATGCTCAAACTATTTTCTTGGCACTCAGCATGTTCAGTGCTTACAGCATTAGCAATATTATTATTGATATTTAAAATATGACCAAAAATATCCTAGTCAGATAATTTTTATTTTCTTCAAATAGCATCCTTGATATTTGTTTTCCTCTCTTTCCCTTCCCAGGAAATCTTTTAACCCTTAAATTTTGTTTTTATTAAAAATCTTTTTATTGGAGTATAGCTGCTTGACAATATTGTGTTAGTTTCTGCTGTACAGCAAAGTGAAACAGCTATAGGTATACATAAATGCCCTCCCTCCTGGATCTCCCATCCCTGCCCATCCCACCCATCTAGGACACCGTGGAGTACCAAACTGAGCTCCCTGTACTGTACAGCACATTCCCATTAGTTATCTATTTTACACATGGTAGTGTATATACGTCAGTCCCAATCTCCCTGTTCTTCCTGTCCCCTCTTCCTGCCGCCTTTGCCCTGTGTCCACACATCTGTCTCCTAAGTCTGCATCTCTATTCCTGCTCTGCAAATAGGTTCATCATTTTTCTAGATTCCACACATATGTGTTAATATACAATATTTGTTTTTCTATTTCTGACCTGCTTCACTCTGAATGACCACCTCTAAGTCCATCCACATGTCTACAAATGACCCAATTTTGTTCCTTTTAATTGCTGGGTAATATTCCATGTGTATATGAACCACATCTTCTTTATCCATTCATTTGTCCATGGATATTTAGGTTCCTTCCATGTCCTGGCTATTGTCAGTAGTGCTGCAATGAACATTGAGATGCTCGTATCTTTTTGAATTATGATTTTCTAAGAGTGTATGCCCAACAGTGGAATTGCTAGGTCATACAGGAGTTCTTATTTATTTTCTTGGGCTCTAAAATCACTGCAGATGATGACTGCAGCCTCGAAATTAAAAGATGCTTGCTCCTTGGAAGAAAAGCTATGACAAACCTAGACACCATATTAAAAAGCAGAAACATCGCTTTGCTGACAAAGGTCCAAACTATGTTATGACAAAGGTCAAAGCTATGTTTTTTCCAATAGTCATGTACAGATGTGAGAGTTGGATCATAAAGAAGGCTGAGTGCTGAAGAATCAATTTTTTTGAATTGTGGAGCTGGAGAAGATTCTTGAGAGTCCCTTGGATAGCAAGGCAATCAAACCGATCAATCCTAAAGGAAATCAACCCTGAATATTCATTGGAAGGACTCATGCTTGAAACTAAAGCTCCAATATTTTGGCCACCTGATGCGAAGCGCCAACTCTTTGGAAAAGACCCTGATTCTGGGAAAGATTGAGGGCAGGAGAAGGGACTGAGAGGGGATGAAATGGTTAGATGGCATTATCAACTTAATGGACATGCATTTGAACAAACTCAGGGAGATAGTGAAGAACAGGGAAGCCTGGTGTGCTGCAGTCCATGGGGTTGCAAAGTGTTGGACATGACCGAGCAACCAAACAGCAACAATGGTAGTTCTATCTTAGTTTTTTAAGTAACCTCCACAGTGTTCTTCATAGTGGTTAGCGATTATATCAATTTACATTCCCACCAACAGTGCAAGAGGGTTCCCTTATCTTCATACTCCTTAGAATGTAGAAAATATTTGCAAATAAAGCAACTGACAAGGGATTAATTTCCAAAATATACAAGCCATGCTTTCTTTTAATTCAATGAGAATGATAGATGATACGATTTACTGCAAATCGCTCTTACTCTCTGATGATTAAGGCTTGCTTTTAAATAAAGTTCATTATACTTGTCTGTTTTGTCTTAGGTTTATATCTTTCCATGGAACTCCTTATTCCGCTCCTACAAAATAAATATCTGGAAGCCCACCAGGTCACTCCATGTGTCCAGACCTGTATGAATTCTAGAAATGGACGGTTTGGTTCAAGTTGAGACCTGGCTACATACCCTTCATTCTTCCTGTTTAAATCCTACATCAGAGGAGCCTGGTGGACTACAGTCCATGAGATTTCAAAGACTTGAGTGACTAAGCAGCAGCAGCAGCATATGCTAGTATTACATGATAGGAATCCCGGATAGTAATTACTGCCTCTGAATATCCTTTCCCTTAGATCCATCTTTTCTTATTTATCCTAACATAAAGCAATAGTTATAAATGAGCTCAGAAGTTTGACATTCCTACTCAGTTCATGTCCACCTAAAAGCAAAGGGGAGTCAGTTAATTATCGTTTGTTTTGAGTCTGAATCCCCAGCAGGAAACAGAGAGCTCCAGGAACTCTAACTTAGCCTGGTATCTGTTCTGTCATGTAGTGAGACAGCAGTACTCTCTGAATTATTTTTCTGGAAAGTATTCTTCTAGGAGCTTGTAGTAGGCATAATGCTGCCCCACAGGAGCTTATAAATTAATGGGAATCATGGTGCAAGAATGCTGTAAGAACTTCACCACTATAAACCCCTTTACCTCCTGGGGTGGTGATGTTTTCTGTTATTTCTGTGTTAATGAAATGAAGATTGCAAGTAGAAATGGAATCAAAGATGAAATTAGCATAAGAACATTTTCATTTTCCTGGTAGGACTCTAGAGCCCTGGTATTCAGCCGGCTGTTTACAATGAATGTCCCTTCTGGCTGGTCATGGCATTGATCTTCATGGGTTGAGACCAAGCATTTTGATTGGAAAATATATTGACTATGGCCCTATGACTACAGACATTCCTATTCTTAGTAATCCATAGAGCTGAAGGAAACCTCTCTGTATTCTGTTTCGACCTTCTGAGTCACCGTCTCTATCTTTTCTTGTTTGTTAGGTCTCTTTGCCCACCATGAGGGTGTCTGATAAGGGTAATCGTTGGTCAGCTAGTTCCATGGCTACTTCAGACCTGGAGTCTTAAGATTCCTTGGGAGGGTGCCAACCACGTTAAAGTATAATCTGATCAATTTAGTTAAAGCACTGTTTGTGAAAGTATAAGTGTTATTATGCAGCATTTTCACCTTCCCACCTCAAATCTCCCTCCCACACTTCTCCTACCACTTCCAACCCCCACTTTCATTACCAGCCCTGGATAGTTAGTGATCTATTTGAAGAATTTCTTCTCTATAGATTGAATTCAAAAGCTTTGATTTATAACCAGACTTCTAGTGATTTACTTTGCTGGTAAATTAAAAGCCATCTGGATTGGAAGGCCTAGTTAGATAATTTATAGCTTATTGTGATTCTAAAATTAATTATTTTTAGTTCTCTGATACTCTATCTAGATCACATTTCTAAGATGAATAGCAAACATGTCAGAATTCAGTAACTCCATACACCATTGAAACCTTCTCCCAATTTTCTTGGGTTGACTCAAATATATTTTAAAAAATTATTTACTTTCATGGTTTGGCAAGACTCAGACAGAAAACAGCTTCCAGTGTCAGTGGTAGCAGGAAAGAATACTAATAAGTGTTAGTCATCCACAGTAAATTAAAAATATAGTAATAAAGGAAAATTAAACTGCAGTGTGTTTGGGTGTTTGCTCTATTACCATAAATCCACTCTTTCATCTTCTATTCTCTGAAAAAGAGTGGGTGTGGCAAGAAGCACTGTGAAACTCCATTAGCATTTTTAGAGAAAATTACTCTACTAAATGATTCAGGATTCAGCTCCTAGCTTCTAAGGTTCAACTTGGCTGTATGAAACATTTTATTTTGTATACAAATGATGGCACAGAATTCTTCGAACTTAAAGATTTGTTAGCAGCTAGCCCAAATTCTCGCATTTTTTAGGTGAGAGAATGCTAATGAGTAGCCCAGGTTCTCATACTTAGTTACTGGTGACAAAGAGGTAGAAATTCAGCAATGCCACCCTCAGGCTGGATGTTGATCAAAATACTTCAGAAACAATATTTTAGACTAGAATACAATGCCTTGCTCTTGGTAAATAAATAAATAAATATTAGGTATTATACTTTGAGATTCAGAATTGGCCATGAGTCTACATTACAAAAATGTGTTTTCCTTCTCATTTTGTTACTGAATAAGTTTATCTGGAAATGAATAAATGCGGAGATTCAACGAGATATTGAGTCAGATTGCCCAGGCTTTAAATTTTATATTCACATTCATTCCATTTCTCTGGGAAGTTTGCCTTTCTCTTTCTCTGCTCAGTTTTGATGCATAACAGATTCTGTTACACTGGAGACTGTTAGGACTTCATCAAGTGAGGATTCCCTGACTTCTGCCTCCCTGATGAACCACAAAGTAGCCAAACTAATTCATGTCACACCCTTCTCAACCCCACAATGCAAGATTCTATGTAGACCTAACATGGCTATTACCAGTGATCCTAATTTCCTAGTAACATGATCCTTTTGACAGTTTGTACGTGTTTGGTGTCTCTGCCAACCTCCAAATCACAGAAAGCTGTTAATTCCAAATCACCTTTTGCAAAATACATTTCAAAGTGTTCTCATAGATTGCTCTACGCATATTAGACAACTGGAAGGTTAATGTGTTTTATTTTTCTTTTCTTTTTCAATACTCAAAAAAAAAGGCTTTTAAAATATAGCTTTCTGACTGATTATACCCTCAATATTTTCATAATGATTTTCTGCTCCTCACTAGGAAAAGCTGCTTGATCCTGTCATGGACACGTTATTCACACATAAAACAATCACAGCTTTTAAATTTTAGATAACCTCTTAAGAACTGTAGATATCATAGCACAAACTCCTCAAAATTGGTGGGCATGTACCACAGGCCTCAGCCTTGACTTAGAAAATAAAAAATCTGATACTTCAGTGTATATATGTAACCACATATCTTAAGAGAGAATATTTGCTCATGTTGTCCCTCTGTAAGGCTACAGATAAATGATAAAAGCTATTTTAAGTGCATAAGCTATATCACAAAATTTCAATAGAATTATTCATTTAGTTGCAATTTAGGTATTGTCTTGTCTGAATAAAATGTAAGGTTGAAGAACCTGAAAAGAGAAGTAGGTCTGAAGGTAGGAATAAGAGGTTCAGATAGGTTCACTGCTATTTCCAGTGTGGTGTCAAATGTGTGTCTGATTTATTGGTGCTATTTCTTATGGTGAAAGAAGAGTGGATGAGGGAAGGAAATGCCACTGTAAATATTCTAGGTTCACTTAAGAATTTGTGGCAAATTTATTCCTTCATTTATTTCTATTTAGTTCTTATTTCTACTAGAAATTTATTGTCCATTTTTATATTGTTCTTTTTATCAACATTAGTACTAAAGACTACATATCTCCCTCTGAATGTTGTGTTAGCTATATAGTATAGCCTATGATAGGTAGTATTTTCACCATAGTTGTTTTTTTAAAAGTCTGCAATTATAGCTTGTTTTTCTGCTTTGATCTAAAAATTAGAGATTTTTAGAATTTCCAGTGTAAAGGATTTTTTGTTGTTATTGATCTCTGATTTTATTGTTTCTAGTTCCTGACTTGTGAACAAAATTATTATCTTTGTTACATGTACTATTTTGGAATTTTGGGGTTTCTTTGTGACTGAATATGTTATCAGATTTTATGAATATTCAAATAATTTGAACAGTAGGAGTATTCTTTATTTTTGCAGTACATAATTTGATGTACCTGTGTACATCTATAATTTCTACTTTGTTTGTTTGGGATTTTTCTGTCCTTTTATTTACTTTTTGATAATTGAGAGATGTGAAGTTTCATATTAGTGTTTCTGACTATTTCTCCTTTAATCTTTTATAATTTTATGGGAATTTATGCTGTTATTTTTATATAGATTATTGATGTGTTAGTTCTTTATTGTGAATTATGGAATTCAGCATTATTTATTTTCTAATTTAATTTTTTTCTCCAATATTCTACATTTTCTTGTGGTAAGATCACTGTTCCTGATTTCTTCTTTCATTTGTATGGTACATCTTTGTGGGTTCTTTCATTTTAATTTCTCAGAAGCACTTTAGTATATCTCTTATTTGTAGCATAGATCCTATAATCTATAAAATTTTGTAGTCTAATATGAAGATTTTTGGTTGTAATAGATAATTTTTTAAATCCTTTACATTTACTGATATGACAAGTTTATTTGATTTTAGTTCTTTCATGTTATTTTACATTTTGCATATTTACATCTTATTTTTAAAAGTCTTCCGTTGGTGGTTTATTTTCTTTGATATTTTGTTGGTTTTTTTTTTCAAGATTTTTTCTTAGTTATTTTTTTATATTTTGTGTTTATATGTATCTCTTTAGATATAACCTATTTTATCTAAAAGAGCATTTTTAAAATTAATTTGTGACCTCTTCTTGTTTCTCTCTTCCCTTTCCCTAACCAGTCAATATTGGTTAATGATGTCATTTTGCTTAGTATTTACCTCTATACTTCTAAAATTTAAATGATATCTTTTGACTTCCAGTCATTATATGTGAAGGAATCAATAATTGTTCTTCCTTCTCTCTCAGTTTTCCTTCCATTTTTCTTAATTGAAGTACTGCCATATTATCAGGGTATATTTGTATGCCATTCTCTCAATCTTATCCTCACTTTTATTTTTACAAATATATCGGATAAAATAGATTCAGTCAAGGCCCATAACTTATACTTTTCTCCCAAAAGTTTCCCAGTTATCCTCTACTAATTTTCTCAGCAATGGCTCATAGGAACAATATCCCTTGAGTTTGTAGACATTCATAACTCTATGTTCACAGCTTTTATATTTGAAGAACATCTTTGCTTAAACTCTTGTTCCTTGAGTGCCTTTTAAGTTTTGCTCCACTCTTTTCTGCTTCTAAAATTTTCCATTACAAAGTCTGAGGCAAAGTTCATTTTAGTTTTTTCAGTAATGACTAGATAACTTTGCTCATAGGCCCAAAAGAGTCTGTCTGTATTTTTTTTTAAATTTTAATGACATTTTATTTAATCTTACATAATCAAAACTACTTTTACATGTCATCAATATAAACATCATGAACAGAACATTTTGCATTCTTTTATCCATGTTAAGTCTTTGGTATCTGGTGTGTATTTTATGTCTACAGCACATCTTAGTTTGGACTAGCCACATTTTAGGTGCTCAGTAACCACATGTGTACTGCCGTTTAGGACCATACTGGGCTAGAACATCTCTGCTGCCAGTTTCAGAGCTGGAAACATTCTTGTCTTCCTTACGTTTCTTTTTTTTTTTTTTTCTAATTTTTTTTTAATTGAAGGATAATTGTTTTACAGAATTTTATGGTTTTCTGTCATACATCGACAAGAATCAGCCATAGGTACACCCATGTCCACTCCCTCCCCGACTTCCCTCCCATCTCCCTCCCCACCCCACCCTTCAGCCTGTCTCAGAGCCCCTGTTTGAGTTCCCTGAGTCACACAGAAAATTCCCATTGGCTATCTATTTTACATATGGTATTGTAAATTTCTCTGTTACTCTCTCTGTGCATCTCCCCTTCTCCCTCCTCTCCTCCCACCATGTCCATAGGTCCGTTCTCTATGTCTGTTTCTCCACTGCTGCCCTGAAAATAAATTCATCAGTGCATCTCTTCAGATTCCAAGTATATGTGTCAGTACACAATATTTATATTTCTCTTTATGACTTAACTTCACTCTGTATAATGGGCTCTAGTTTCGTCCACTCATTAGAACAGATTCAGATGTGTTCCTTTTTATGGCTGAGTAGTATTCCATTGTATATATTTACCACAGCTTCTTTATCCATTCATTTTCAATGGATATCTAGGTTGCTTCCATGTTCTGGCTATTGTAAATAGTGCTTGGGGTCCATGTGTCTTTTTCAGTTTTGATTTTCTCAGGGTATATGCCTAGGACTAGGATTGCTGGGTCATACGGCAGTTTTATTCCTAGCTTTTTAAGGAGTCTCCATACCATCTTCCATAGTGGCTGTATCAGTATCTACCAGCAATGCAAGAGGGTTCCCTTTTCTCCACACCCTCTCCAGCATTTATTGTTTGTAGACTTTTTGATGATGGCCATTCTGACTGGTGTGAAGTGGTATCTCATTGTAGTTTTGATTTGCATTTCTCTGATAATGAGTGACGTTGAGCATCTTTTCATGTACTTGTTAGCCATCTGTATGTCTTCTTTAGATAAATGTCTCTTCAGGTCCCTTTCCCACATTCTTATTAGGTTGTTTGCTTTTCTGGTATTGAGTTGTATGAGCTGCTTGCATATTTTGGAAATTAATTTTTTATCAGTTGTTTCCTTTGCTACTATTTTCTCCAATTCCGAGGGTTGTCTTTTCACCTTGTTTGTGGTTTCCTTTGCTGTGCAAAAGTTTTTAAGTTTAATTCAGTCCCACTTGTTTATTTTTGTTTTTATTTCCATTAGCCTAGGAGGTGGGTCATAGAAGATCTTGCTTTGGTTTATGTCATCAAGTGTTCTGCCTATGTTCTCCTCTAAGAGTTTAATAATTTCTGGTCTTACATTTAGGCCTTTAACCCATTTTGGGTTTATCTTTGTATATAGCATTAGGTAGTTATCTAATGTTATTCTTTTGCATGTAGCTGTCCAGTTTTCCCAGCACCGATTATTGAAGAGGCTGTCTTTGCCCCATTGTATGCCCTTGCTTCCTTTGTCAAAAATAAGGTACGGTAGGTGTGTGGGTTTATCTCTGGGTTCTCTATCTTGTTCCACTGGTCTATATTTCTGTTTTTGTGCCAGTACCATACTGTCTTGATGGCTGTAGCTTTGTCGTATAGTCTGAAGAAAGGAAGGTTGATTCCTCCAGCTCCCTTCTTCTTTCTCAAGACTGCTTTGACTATTCAGGGTCTTTTGTGTCTCCAAATGAATTATGAAATTATTTGTGGTAGTTCTGTGAAAAATGCCATTGGTAATTTGATAGGGGTTGCATTGAATCTGTAGATTGCATTTGGTAGTATAGTCATTTTCACAATGTTGATTCTTCCTACCCAGGAACATGGAATATTCTCTTTATGTTGTCCTTGATTTCCTTCATCAGTGTCTTACAGTTTTTCATATACAGGCCTTTAGTCTCCTTAGGTAGGTTTATTCCTAGATATCTTATTCTTTTTGTTGCAATGGTGAATGTTATTGATTCTTTAATTTCTCTTTCTGATTTTTCATTGTTAGTATATAGGAATACAAGTGATTTCTATGTATTGACCTTGTATCCTGTGATTTGCTGAATTTGCTGATTAGCTGTAGTAATTTTCTGATAGTTTCTTTTTGGTTGTCTATGTATAGTATCATGTCATCTGCAATCAGTGAGAGTTTACTTCTTTTCTGATCTGGATTTATTTTATTTCTTTTTCTTCTCTAATTGCCATAGCTAGGACTTCCAGAACTATGTTAAATAACAGTGGTGAGAGTGGACACCGTTGTCTTGTTCCTGATCTTAGAAGGAATGCTTTTTCTTTTTCACCATTGAGAATAATGTTTTCTGAGGGCTTTTCATATATGGCCTTTATTGTGTTGAGGTAGATGCCTTCTATGCCCATTTTCTTTAAAGCATTTTTATCATAAATGGATGCTGAATTTTGTCAAAGGCTTTTTCTGCATCTATTGATATGATCATATGCTTTTTGTATTTCAATTTGTTGATGTGATGTATCATGTTGTTTGATTTGTGTATATTGAAGAATCCTTGCATCCCTGGAATAAACCCAACTTGATCATTGCTTATGAGCCTTTTAATGTGTTGTTGGATTCTGTTTGCTAGAATTTTGTTGAGGACTTTTGCATGTATGTTCATCAATGATATTGGCCTGTACTTTTCTTTTTTGTTGTTGTCTTTGCCTGGTTTTGGTATCAGGGTGATTGTGGCCTCTTAGAATGAGTTTGGAAGAGTTCCTTTATTTTTAATATTTATTATTTAACAGGATACCTTAGTGTTTCCCCTCTAGATCAATTTTCCTACGTATATGATATACCCTTAAAATTTGAAGGAGTTCTAAATTATAGATGGGACTTCCCTGGTGGCTCAGATATTAAGGAGTCTGCCTGTAATACAGGAGATCCTGGTTCAATCCCTGGGTTGGGAAGACTCCCTGGAGAAGGAAATGGCAATCCACTCCAGTATTCTTGCTGGAAAATCCAGTGGATGGAGGAGACTGGCAGGCTACAGTCCAATGTAAATTGTAGATAAATATTTTTAATCATCTTTGTTTTCTTCTTCAGTGATACTAATTATGTATATATTTCATTTGTTTTCTAAATATCACTTTCCTTTACATATTAAAAAATTCTTTCTTTATCCTATTGATTTTCTTTACTTTTCCATGTTTTTCCTCTCTATCTAATATGGTTTCTACTCTAGCTATCTTACCTTGTGGTCATTGTAATGAAAACGATAAGAAATCTTTTCATTGTTTCCCATTTTCTTCCCTGAATTCTATTAGTTCTTCGTTCCTGCTATTTAGACATTTTTTAATATCCTTTGGGGTATCAAAATCTTCAGTGAATTCTGTATTTTCACTTCTTTTAAAATTTTAGTTTTTTTATAATTTTAAAGCAATTCACAATAGAATATCAGTTTATCTTTTCTCTTTACACTTCTGGAGCTTTTTCCTGATTTGTTTTCTTAATTGATGGGTGACTTTTGCTGCTCTTTTCTGGTTTTTTAAAATAACAGTATCATGGAATGAATGTGATGATATTATATTATAAAAGAAACCTTAGGTTAGAATGAGTTGGATATTCCTGCACCATCAATTTGAGAAGGTTACTGTGGAGAAGGGATGGGAGGAACAAGAACAGCTTTTTCAGACTTTTCAGCTTAAGGTGCCCCTCCTGCTATACTTGGTGCTTTGTGAAGCCAGGCTGGCTTTGACCTTCAGCACCAAGATCCCCAGATGTCCTCATTCTTTTTCACTATGCGTAGAATGCTTACAGCCACACTTGCTCTCCAGCATTCCTGCAGTTTGGTTGGTTGGGGTGTCTGAACCCAGTTTATAAGTAACTTAATATTTGTGGGGTTTTCCCCTTTTTATTGTTCTAAAATGGTTGTGTGTGCGTGTGTGTGTGTGTGTGTATGTATGTATGTTCAAGTATTGGTGGGGGGAAAGGGAGGTTTTTCACTCTCTTTATTGCTCTATTTAGTTTTAAAGAAAATAATAGGAACTGAGCAAAACTTCCTTAATGAAAAAATGGTGAGAGATAAAGAGGAGCAAGATTCTCGATTCTCATTCCATTTCTACTGTCTCTTTTGTTCAAGATAGGCCCTACCTTTTCCCTCCCATACTAGAAAGATGTTCTCACATTTAAGGTCTATAGCAACGTGTAGGTTCCATGATTCAGTGAAACTCTATATTATACTGGTAGTTAGTCCTGTGTCCTTCTCATGGAAGTTACCTTTGCTGAAGGTAAAGAATTGACCTGCTAGTAAAGTGGCATGACACTACAGTGAGAAAAAAAGAGCCCTGGGTGGAAAAAATCAATCCTGACTCTACCTAAGAGGGCAATTAGCCCATTCTACTCAGCTATCTATCAATTATTCAAAGAACAATTATTCTCCCTTATGTTTGTTTGGCTTAGGCTCTGTGTTGACAATTTTAAGAGTTTGTCCAAGGCAGAAAGTAAGTGGAAGTTAGTCTTAAATCACCATGTCTGACTGTGACCTGTGATAAAAAGTTTAATGGGAAAGTTCAGTTTTGATGTGAGTAACAGATATTCACTGACTATAAGGTGCTAGAAATATATTTGGAGCTAAGTTAGAAATAGTTCCTGTTCTTTGAGTAAGTCGATCATCTTCTTCAAGTAAGTAATCTCACTTCACATCCAGTAAAGTTGCAACTGTTGACTAAGAGTTTTCTAGTCTTTTCTTATCCCATTAGCATATTTAAGCCAGTGTATATTTGGTTTCTGTCTGGGTCTCAGGGTTCTATAAACTTCAGTACAGTGACCCTTTCTGCCTTGTATATTCAGTTCAGTTCAGTCGCTCAGTCGTGTCCGACTCTCTGTGACCCCATGAATCACAGCACGCCAGGCCTCCCTGTCTATCACCAACTCCAGGAGTTCACTCAAACTCATGTCCATCGAGTCGGTGATGCCATCCAGCCATCTCATTCTCTGTTGTACTGGATTACTAATGTCCATCATGTGAGTGAAGGTATGTGAGTGAAGTCGCTCAGTTGTGTCCGACTCTTTGCTATCCCATGGACTGTAGTCTACCAGGCTTCTCTGTCCATGGGATTTTCCAGGCAAGAGTACTGGAGTGGGTTGCCATTTCCTTCTCCAGGGGATCTTCCTGACCCAGGGATCGAACCAAGGTCTCCTGCATTGCAGGCAGAAGCTTTACCCTCTGAGCCACCGGGGAAGCCCAATGTCCATCATAGTACCTGTTATAACACACACACACACATATGTGATGCATTGAATGAATAAAAAAATATATTAACAGAGGAGTTATTACTAATTGATCTCTAACATCATTTTATTGTTCCCATACTTGTGGATTTTATGTCTTTGGAAGAAAGTAAGTTGTCACTCATCAACTATATATAAATTTGCTATGTCATCTCAGAGACTCAAATATAATATACCCTATACCAAAATGGTAAGATTGAATTCAGTTTAGTAATTGAGGTATAGTCTGAACACTATATGTAATCTAGTGACCTTTTATTGAGAATAAGTTGAGAAAAATAATCTCACAATTCTTTTGGCTAAACTGTATTTTGGATGTATAGTTTTCAGATGTGAGTGGAATTTGGAATCAGAAAGACAAAGATTCAAACTCTAGTTCCTCTACTTGGTCTCTCTTTGTGCTTCAGCAAATGACTTGATCTTTCCAAGCCTTTGTTTGGTCATTTAAAAATAAAGATAAAATAACCTCCTAGCATTTAGTGGCATAATATGTAGTACATAGCCTTATGACGCATTGTTTTTTTTAAATCTCTTTTTGTCTCTTTCATTCTCATTTTCACTGTTTGCCATTCTCAGTACTTCAATTTCTGGCTATGGTTTTCAGATTAAGAGTATTCCTGGATCACTGTCAGGAAGCATCTAACAGGAGGCTTCCTGTGTGCTGTTTTGGATCTGTCAGGAATTCTCTGTTCCTTATTAATTCCTGAATATTCAGGAATTAAGAGGAGAGGCAAGCCTCTCCCAGGGGCTGAGGAATCCAGGCATTTCCTTTGTTAGTTTTTCTATACGGTGATAAGTACCCTCTTCGTTTTTATGAACCATATGGTAAAAGTGATTATTTACAACTCTGTCTCTTTAATATGGATCGCCTATGTTTTGTAAGTCTGGAATTTTAATCTTTATCTTTGCTGAGAGTAACTACAGTATATATGCCCACACCATGTTGATTAAGCTCTGTGCCTTCACCCCATCGAAAGGGCACCTGAGGCCTTCGTGTAGAGAGCAAGCCCCGTGCCAGGGGCTTTACTGGCTTTCTGCGTAAACCAAGGAATATCAGCCTCTTTCTCTCTCCTTTACTTTCTCTTCCATCGGTCAACTCTGGACCACCAGGTTCCGGTCCATTAGAGGACCAACAGATCACATTCATTTTTTAACTTAAAAACATCACTTCCCATTTAGTTGAAATGAATATCAATAGAGTTCACACTTCTTAAAGCCCTAAAAATATACTATCTGTTCAAAACCCAGTTGACTAGCATACTAAGAGTTTAGAAAATTTAGAAATACCCATTTTAATGGTGTTTTCTGAGGCATTAGCTGTTATTTTGAAAGAAGGAAGAGATTTGATAAGGAGACTTGGATATGAGATAAAAGAACTAGTTACTACTGACTTATAAACTAATGGCCCAGATTTCATGTAATTAAATACCACAGTGGCTCAGAATTTCATT
The DNA here is from genome assembly GCF_049115385.1 of Moschus berezovskii. Lineage (NCBI taxonomy): Eukaryota > Metazoa > Chordata > Mammalia > Artiodactyla > Moschidae > Moschus > Moschus berezovskii. The sequence continues at coordinate 58,380,453 of NC_142477.1, read as the reverse complement.
ATTCCCCTATGGAAAAATTACAGTTGCCTCAATTATTAATTTTTAGGATTTCAGCCTTGACCAGCATATTTTGGTCATATTAAAGCTGTGCATTAGTGTTCAGTGGCTTGTAAAAATGAACTTCCTTCTAGATAATTGTGTGTTGTTTTTCTATAAAGCACATGCAAATGAATATACAGAATGAGGACCACAATTTAAAGGTGCCTTCTTTCATCCTGTATATTCTTATTTATTCTAATACACAGTATATTTGAGAAATAGAGCAAACAATTTCTCTATAAAATTTGAGGGTTTGTTTTTTTCTTTTTGAAAGAAAATGAGCAGTTTATTCAGGGATTCTCTCTGTGAAGAACTGGAATAAATTGTAATTTTTAAAAAATTCTTTCCTTATATAGTATTTTTTTTTTTATTCCCCTGGTGAATTTTGTTTTCCATGAAGGTAAAGATAAATGACTAGTGCTCATAGAAAAGTATATGTATTTAGCAAAATTAAGTACCCCATATTAGTTTCCTGGGGCTACTGTTACAAAGTACCACAAACTGAGTAGATTAAATGATAGAAATTGATTGTCTCAGTTCTGGAAGCTAGTCTGAAATCAAAGTATTGGCAGAGTTGCTTCCTTCAGATGGCTCCAAGTGAAGGATTTATCCTACCTCGGTTTTTCTCCTTATAGGTGGTTGCAGATGGTCAACTCTCTTAATGTCCCTTGACATCATCTTCATTCTACATGTCTCTGTGTTCTAATTTCCCCTTTTATTATAAGGACACCAGACAAATTGGATTAAATCCAACCTTAATGAATTTATTTGAACTGGGTTACCTCTGGAAAGACCTCATCTCCAAATAAGGTCACATTTTCTGGTACTAAGGGAGTGAGGCATGGATTTAATCCATAGCAACAGCCATTAAAATGTAGGTAAAATATCTTCTTCTGCTTTATTGACTATGCTAAAGCCTTTGACTATGTGGATCACAACAAACTGGAAAATTCTTAAAGAAGTGGGAGCACCAGATCACCTTACCTGTCTCCTGAGGAACCAGTATTTAGGTCAAGAAGCAACAGTTAGAACCAGACATGGAACAATGGACTGGTTCAAAATTGGAATAGGAGTATGTCAAGGCTATATATTGTCACCCTGCTCATTTAACTTATATGCAGAGTACATCATGCGAAATGCCAGGCTGGATGAAGCACAAGCTGGAATCAAGATTGCCAGGAGAAATATAAATAACCTCAGATATGCAGATCATACCTCTGTTATGGCAGGAAGTGAAGAGGAACTAAAGAGCCTCTTCGTGAAGGTGAAAGAGGAGAGTGAAAAAGCTGGCTTAAAATTCAACTATCAAAAACTAAGATCATGGCACCCAGTCCCATCACTTCATGTCAAATAGATGGGGAAACAATGGAAACAGTGACAGACTTTATTTTTCTGCGCTACAAAATCACTGTGGATGGTGACTGCAGCTGTGAAATTAAAAGACGCTCCTTGGAAGAAAAGCTATGACAAACTTAGGCAGTGTATTAAAAAGCAGAGACATTACTTTGCCCACAAAGTTCCGTCTAGTCAAAGCTATGGTTTTTACAGTAGTCATTTATAGAGGTGAGATTTGGACCATAAAGAAGGCTGAGTGCCAAAGAACTGATGAACTGTGGTGTTGGAGAAGGCTCTCGAGAGACCCTTGTACTGCAAGGAGATCAAACCAGTCAATCCTAAAGGAAATCAATCCTGAATAGTCATTGGAAGGACTGATGCTGAAGCTCCAGTACTTTGGCCACCTGATGTGAAGAACCGACTCATTAGAAAAGACCCTGATGCTGGGGAAGATTGAAGGCAGGAGGAGAAGGGGATGACAAAGGATGAGATGGTTGGATGGCATCGCTGACTCAATGGACATGAATTTGAGCAAGCTCCAGGAGATGGTGAAGGACAGGAAAGCCTGATGTGCTGAATTCCATGGGGTTTCAAATAGTCGGACACGACTGAACAATAAAAATTCTTTTCATTTAAACTTGGAATCCCTCCTCAATGCTAACTAATGACATCTTAGTGTATACCCTTTATAACAAAATAAAAATGATTTTAAACATTATTTTTTTAACATTCAGATTACCTACAATTTTGTTTTGAGTGTTTTATAAACAGCCCCATCAGGGACTACCTTAAATCACCCACTCTTCCTCACTGATAGATTACTCTTTGAGATCCAGTGATGAATTCTTTGAAATTCATGAAGGATTAAAATCCTTCACTTTCTAAAATCATGCAGTTAGTGTGGCAGAGTTGAGACTCAAAAATCTATTTAATTCTAAAATTAGTATTACTAACATGGTCAATAATAGTGCATTTTAAAATACTCATTTACTATTTATCTTTTTAATAAAAATACTGATTTTTTTCTGAATATAAATATAGCATGTGGTCACAGGAGAAAACTTAGGGGATCCCCCCTCAAATTAAAATGAACATTAAAATTACCCAGGATTTCTACATCCAGAAATAATCATTACACATTAGCTTTCAGATCCTATGTGTACACATTTTTATAATCTTATTTTTATGTTTATATCTATAGAACATGTAATTTCACATATTACCAACAATTCTTTCCAAAACAAGGTTTAAAATCTTGAACCATTTGCCTAATTAAAATTCATCCTAACCTTCCGTTCCGTTCTGTTCAGTCGCTCAGTTGTGTCTGACTCTTTGCGACCCCGTGGACTGTAGCCTACCAGGCATCTCCGTCCATGGGATTCTCCAGGCAAGAATACTGTATTTTTTAGCTGTGTAAAATAAGAGTTCTTTTTCATCTTATATTCTTCTCAAAAGAATAATGCACAAGTCTGTAAAGGTGCACATGGAATTAATTTTCTCATCTTTCTGTGCTAGAGTCCTAAGGGCAGCAGAGCTGTCTAAAACAGAGTGAGAGCAGAGCATAAGCCAGCTCTTTGTCCTGTTTCCACTCTTAGTTCATCTCTAAAGCCAAGACTTCTACCCAAAGGTGAAAATCCTTGAATAAGTGGCCCTTTCTAGTCCCTTGTGCTGATATCAGACTGGGATTTTTGTTAGAGGAAAGGCCCCACAAAAATCTGAGGTAGGAGCAAGAATAGACTCTATGGTCATCAACCTGCATATAAAGAGAATAGCCCAGAAGAGCATAGCATCCATGGCAACCATATCCAAATGTCACAGAATTTAGAGAACCCATTGGATCCTTTGAGAGGATGACCAGGGTATCTAAATCATGTCAGATATAGCACCCAGCATAGAACTGAGCAGGATCTGTGCCGAATACCTCTTTTATGTCTGCTACAGTATCATTCCAAGTCCTCTCCAGGGAAATGCCATATCTGCCTCACCGTCTCACTTTTTACATCATGTAACTTACACACATACCCCCACAATGTTGTCTCCTGAACACAGTAGACCTATCTGATACTTACCCACTTGTAATCTGTTGGTTTTAGGTCTGACTCTGAAAGTTTTGGTGTGGAAAGGCTCAGATCAGCCTTAATGATATGCTTGACTCCAGCAGGTTGTCCTTCATAGTGAGGTGATCTGGCTTGCCTTGGAAGCACTGTAGTTAGTCACAACACTCTCCTTGAAGACTTGATTGTTTACAGTTGTTTACAGTGTGACCCAGACCAATGGATCTTGCTTTAGGGCTTGTAATTAAGCCTAGAGTGTTTTGACATGAATAAATAGGACCTTAGTTTCAGTTGATAGTAAGATGCACTTAGAGATTCACTCTTAGCAATCACTGGAGTAGAGTTAAAGGAACTTCACTGCCAGAAAGAATGAGATACGTATGGTGGCTCTTCTGAGGTTTTCTAAGATTGTTTGGAAGTATAAAGGTCCTGACTTTACCTGTTGCCCTTCATGAAATCTTGAGTCAACAGTCATGTGTAAACATTAGGCAGCAGATGGAATCACTACAACTCATTCACTTTATAACCATTGATCCTCATACTACCTTATGATCTACTTTTTCAGATCATTGTGACAAATTTTCTACTCTTATGGAAAATTCCTTTCATGGTTAAAGCCTTCAGTAAATGCTATGAAGCTTAATAATTCTCTCTACTGAATGGGAATAATTATGCAGGAGTTCATAAAATGCACTCATGGTCTTATTTAGTCATTAGAAAAACTAGAATGCAATGCTTAAATGTGAAAAAATTATAGGCTAAAGACATAATATTGAGCAATTTTTTTGTTTTTGAAGCTTCTTGGAGATGGAATAACAAATAAGCTAATGATCAAAGCAATGATTTGAGCTTTTATCAGAAAGTCTACAGTTTCTTTTAAAAATAAAGCTTCCACATATTCTTACTGGAAAAGCTATTTGAAAAATTCTACGTCAGTCACCCTATTATTTTACCTGAAGAAGTCAGGGTTTTCTAAACACAAATTGTCAAAAATACGGTGTTTATTCTCATAGTCATTTAACTATTGTGTGTGTGTGTGTGTGTGTTTGCTATCAGAATGAAAGTCTGACATTCCTAAACTGCAGAGTATTTTCAATCAGTGCAATATGTAGCTTTCATGCCTTTTTATTGCAAAGCAATTAAAAAATTATCAGAACATGTCCTCTTAAGAATGATCACAGATAGCTGTAAAATCTATTGCGTTCATATTAGCACACTTTCTATTTAGAATTTTGCATATTGTCACATGAATAATTACACTATTTTCAGGCCCACCTTTTACATAGACATGGCCTCTATGTAGTCCTTTACACTAAGCAAAACTCTTTTGGTTGAAAGTGACAGAAATCAAACTCAAGGTAGCTTAGCTATTTAAATAATAAAAATAATACAGGACATGGAAGCAACCTAGATGTCCATCTGCAGATGAATGGATAAGAAAGCTTTGGTACATATACACAATGGAGTATTACTCAGCCATTAAAAAGAATGCATTTGAATCAGTTCTAATGAGGTGGATGAAACTGGAGCCTATTATACAGAGTGAAGTAAGCCAGAAAGAAAAACACCAATACAGTATACTAACGCATATATATGGAATTTAGAAAGATGGAATATGAGATAGCAAAAGAGACACAGATGTATAGAACAGTCTTTGGGACTCTGTGGGAGAGGGTGAGGGTGGGATGACTTGGGAGAATGGCATTGAAACATGTATATTATCATATGTGAAACGAATCACCAGTTCAGGGTCAATGCGTGTTACAGGATGTAAGGGGCTGGTGTGCGGGGATGACCCAGAGGGAAGATAAGGGGAGGAGAAAGGTGGGAGGGGGGTTCAGGAAGGGGAACTCATGTACACCCGGGGCAGATTCATGTCAATGTATGGCAAAACCAACCAATAAAATATTGTAAAATAATCAGCCTTCAATAAATAAAATGCAAAGTCAAAAAAAAATAATAATGATGACAATGTATTACTTATCTTAGCTGGAAGGCTACCTGAAGACCTATAAATAAAAGGAATAACTACAGAGCCAGAGACTCAGAGAATCATCTAACCATTAATGGAACGTTTTTCTTCTCCATCGATCTCCTACCTCTTCTTGGCTTCATCTATACACAGGCTCTTTCCACCTGGAAAGAAAGATCATATCACTGGCTGTTTTGGGAAGCTGAGAAATAAAAAAACCGAATAGGAGTCCTGCCAGACGTCCAGGAAATGATGGTACAATGATTTCCTAAGGCATGGGAGGTGAAGAAATAAATGCCTGGGATTCTCTGGTGGCTCAGTGGTAAAGAATCTGCCTGCCAGTGCAAGAGACATGGGTTCTATCCTTGGATCAGGAAGATCCCAGAGAAGGGAATGGCAACCCACTCCAGTATTCTTGCCTGGGAAACCTCATAGGAAGAAGAGCTTTGTGGGCTACAGTCCAAGGGGGTTGCAAAGAGTTGGGCACAACTGAGTGACGAAACTTTAACATACAACCTAAGGATTTTTTCCCTTTTCCTTACCCTTTGCCTAGATCTACCCAGAATGCTTTCTTCCCACACTCCCTTTCCCCATCAATGCTTGTATTCCCAAAGGAAAATTAACCTGTAAATAACCTGTTCAGACTTCCATCCTTAAAAAGATAGGACAAAGTCAACAGCTCTATTGTACTATCAATTTCATTGAACTAAAGAAAGCCCCTAGTGTTTTCACCCTTCCAAATAGGTTATTACTTTGGGGAAAAATTAAATGGATAAACGTAGGTGTTATATTAAGAACTTTTTATAACAACTACATAAAGTATGGACACTAAACAGTCAGAATTGGTATCAATTTTGGTGTTGGCAATGCCTCCTGGAGGCCCTGCTATAACTGAGGCTTTAGTTTTCAGTTGCTGGGTAGTGGCTTGGTCCCAGGTATCCTGCTGGTTGAGGCAGGCTAATAGTTGGATATTCCAGGCTGCTTAAAGCAGCAACTACTTACCAACTGCATAGAGACCATCATTATGTTTTTATAATAAAACATAGCCACTGACTTAGTAACCTGGGTTACAGTCTAAGTGTATAGGGTTAAAAGTTACTTAGGAGAATTAATTCTGCACAACTGACTTTAAGAGAATTAAATGCATGGAACATCGACCGAAGGTGATGAGCTTTTAAAGTAGTTACTCTGTAGTTTGTTTTTGTGTTTATTTTGTTTTTCTTTTCCTGCATGTATTTCAAATGGGCCATTGGAACTCTGGAAATTATATGTACATTTTGGTGGATAAGTGGTATTTGCATTTTTCTTTTTCTGCAGAGATGAGTCAATTTTACCAGGTTAGCAAATGAGCCCATTGCACACACACACACATACACACAGACATGCACAAAATCTTTAAAGATCCTTGTCATAAAATGTCATATTTATAATTTCCATAAGTGGAGAAGAATGTATCAAGCTCATGTAAGAGTAGTAGCAAATAATTAAGTTACATTTTTAAAAGGAGTAGGACCATTTCACTGGCGTATAGTTTCTCACTGGAAATTATTCTTCAGTGTTTACAAGACCATTTTATATGCTTACTCTTGCAGTCAAATTAATCATTAGACAAAGATTATTTTAGATCTATTCATCTTAGCCCACCCATCACCAATTCTGGTTCACATGAACTCATGGGTTAAAAACTACCTGTATTCTTATATTAGTGCTCATGAATTTCTCCACAAAGTGACAAGGTATAAAACTGCTTAATATCAAATATAATTGGGCATAGAGCTTGTCTACTTTTATAGAACATTAACTGAAAAAGTCTCAGTTTGAAATTTTAATGAAGGAAACTGGCCTAAACTTTGGTTGTGGATGTCTAATAAGCTGAAAGGTTGAAAGCCAAATGGGGTCAGAGCTGTCTCTTTGATAAATGATAAATTCTGACCTTTGGCTCCAGCCAGGCCAGACCATGTCCTTAGAGTAACTAAAGATAAACAACTGGCAGAAAACATGCTCATTATTCAGACTGAAGTATAAACAGCTCTGGGAGTACTTCCTTAAACAGTTCCATGTGTGCTTTATTTATCTTCAAACTTTTTAGGAAAAGCAATACAGTACCTAAGAATCCCAGAGCTCCAGGCAATAAGTTAGTGCTGCTGCTGCTGCTAAGTTGCTTCAGTCGTGTCTGACTCTGTGTGACCCCATAGACGGCAGCCCACCAGGCTCCCCCATCCCTGGGATTCTCAGGCAAGAACACTGGAGTGGGTTGCCATTTCCTTCTCCAATGCATGCGAGTGAAAAGTGAAAGTGAAGTCGCTCAGTCGTGTCCGACCCTTAGCAACCCCATGGACTGCAGCCTACCAGGCTCCTCCATCCATGGGATTTCCCAGGCAAGAGTACTGGAGTGGCTTGCCATTGCCTTCTCCGGAATAAGTTAGTGAGGACTATACAAATTGGAGCCAATGACTCTATCTTGAAAAGTTAAGAAAAGGAAACCTCTCAGGTGTTACAACTGGTTATGAACATCCAGGACTCAATTTTCCATTGTGTTTAAATTCTTCCCTGGTATTGCATGTAATGACTAGACTCAGGTTTTCTCATATAGATATACTGTATTGAGTTTTTTAAAAAGAATTTGAAACTCTGTGTGTTTACATGATTAAACTCATAAATGACTTCTTCCACTTCTCCTTTTTGCGTGTTTCTACACTAGACTAGCATTTTCCCCCATGTTGTTCATTTTGTTTTCTTTTTGCTATTCAACTTACCTTGTCAAAAGTAGCACTATTTCCGTATTTAGGGTGTAAATTATAAAATTTATTTGGTATTAGGCAAGGGAGAAATTTCTTTCTAAACATGCCTAAGCTGAAGCCCTGTAAGTTCTGGCTTTATTCATTTTGTTAACAAATGTGTATTGTACCACTGTAAGTTAGTTATCAGCCGTATTCACAGCAGTGGACAAAATGAACCTGGTCTCTTAGGGCATTTACAGTTAAACTCAGGAAAATGACATGAATTAATCAGGTAAACAAGTAACTGTATAAGTGAACATGAGAACTATAAAACAAATCAAAGATCATCAGAGAGGTTTGAAAAAGTGGTCAAAGGGATTACCTCAAATGAAGAGAAGCAAGATGTTATATTCTTTGAGAAGGAAATATTTTAGCTATGAGTTGAAGTAAGAAAAAAAAAAGTGAAAGTGTTAGTTACTTAGTCATGTCCAGCTCTTTGGGACCCTATGGACTGTAGTCCACCAGGCTCCTCTGTCCATAGAGTTCTCCAGGCAAGAATACTGGAGAGGTTAGCCATTCCCTTCTCCAGGGGATCTTCCAGACCCAGGGATCAAAGCCAGGTGTCCTTCACTGCAGGAAGATTCTTTACCATATGAGTCACCAGGGAAGCAAAACAGTTAGCAGTTGGAGAAGGATATTCTAAGAGGAGGGAGCTGCATGTGCAAAGATCAGCTGAAGAACTGGTGATGGAAGGCCAGTGTGGCTACCCTGGGTCAGGGGGAGGAAGGAAATGGCATGAGATGAAGAAAGAGCTTTGTGGAAGTCCTGGCACAGTTCACCAAGTATGTGGCATCCTGCCTCTGTCCAGATGCAGCGTAGGATCCCACTTCTGGCTCCCTCACGTTTTGGGCAGGTAGGCGGAGGAGGGAAGTATGCAGCTAGAACTGGCCTGTGAGTGAGTACAAGAGATTCCTGTCACTTTCCAGCTGAGTCCTGAAATAAGGCTAGTAATAATGGATAAGATTGGGTGGACAAGGGCTTCCCTGGTGGCTCAATGGTAAAGAATCTGCCTAGCAAGCAGGAGACCTGGGTTGGGAAGATCCCCTGGAGGAGGAAATGGCAGCCCGCTACAGTATTCTTGCCTGGAGAATCCCATGGACAGAGGAGCCTCGCAGGCTACAGTCCATGGGGTCACAAAGTGTCAGACACGGCTTAGCAACTGAACAACAGCAGATAAGATCACCTCTGCAATGGAGAGGAACTTCCTGGCCCTCAGCAAAACAGAGAGGAAAAGTCGTGTTAGGCACCATATGAGGGGCATCACAGGTCAGGAGAAAGAGAAGAAACGTTCTGCCATTCTTTCAGAAGCAGAACTGAGGGGTAAAACCAATTTGTACAATCTTGTAATAGGTTCTGCTATAGCATGGTGGGTGGAGGACAAGTGGGGGAAAAATTCCCTTAATCTGCAAAGAAGGAGAAAAGGCTGTGAAATAGTACCGACGATCTTGGTGAAGTTACCTTTCTTGCTCTCTAAATTGCTTCATAGAAATAGAGAAATAAGCAAATAAATTATAAAGAAATAAAAATATTATTACTTTCCTGTACACTAAGGAAATCTCCAGAGGAGCCCAAGGCTAACAACGTAAGCTGCTTATCAGGCCTGACTACCCAGAACTCAGGAACCTGTGATCCCATCTTTCAATACTTGTTAGACTCCACCTGGTACACAGCTGTGCTTGAGGCCTGCCTGGAAACTTGGTATGGTACCTTCTCTCATTAATGTCTCCAGGAAAATTTAATACTTGCCAGTGTCTTACTAAGTCAGATCGTGGGTATTATATGTGGCCTTTAAACTGGGTATGTATAACTTGGGTTATGTGAAAACCTTGCAAAGATTGCCTAGTTGTGGCATTTTTAAACCTGTAATTAACATATGATTTCCTTCTCTAAAACTGATCTACTTGAGAATCTGTTTGGATGGAGTTACAAGTTCTCCTTTCCTAATCCCTTTTTCGTAATCATCCCTATCACATTTTACAGAAAAAGAAAAGAAAATTCACCTCTTTTCCACCCTTAATATCTTTAGGATGTATTGTTATGAAAAATACTGGAAGTTTTCCAGTAGAAATCAAAGGGACATTTGACATACTTGTTAGACTCCACCTGGTATAGAGCTGTGCCTAAGGCCTGCATTGGTATTAAAAAAAAAAAAAAGAATCACTGTGATGATTAACAATTTTTTTATATGAAAAGTGCTTTTTATTTCTTTTAACACAATTGAAGGAGGACCTGTTTCAAGTCTAAAGCTGATAGAGAGTTGAGGATTTTTAATATTATATCAATTGGTTTTGGGGAGTATGTAAAATTTTACATGTATCAGAATTTCAAAGGATTTAATGATATTTCCAGGCTTCCCTGGTGGCTCAGATGGTAAAGAATCTGCCCACAATGCAGAAGATCCAGGTTCAATCCCTGGGTCAGGAAGATCCCCTAGAGGAGTAAATGGCAACCCACTCCAATCTTCTTGCCTGGAGAATTCCATGAACAGAGGAGCCTGGCAGGATACAGTCCATGGGGTTACAAAAAGTCACACATGACTAAGTGACTAATACACAATGATATTCAATAATAAAACTCCTCCAATTCCCATTTGTGTATTTATATGTACCACTTACTATACAGTACATGCACCAAGAACTTCCAGATGTTCAAGCTGGATTTAGAAAAGGCAGAGAAACTAGAGATCAAATGGCCAACATCTGTTGGAGCATAGAAAAAGCAAGTGAATTCCAGAAAAACAACTGCTTCATTGATTACGTTAAAGCCTTTGATTGTACTGTATGGATCACAGCAAACCATGGAAAATTCTTCAAGAAATGGTAATATCAGATCACTCTACCTGCCTCCTGAGAAAGCTTTATGCAGATCAAGAAACAATGGTTAGAGCTAGACATGGAACAACAGACTGGTTTGAAATTGGAAAAGGAGGACTTCAAGGATATATATTGTCACCCTGCTTATTTAATTTACATGCAGAGTACATCATGCAAAATGACAAACTGGATGAAGCACAATCTGGGATAAAGAAGACCAGGAGGAATATCAATAACCTCAGATATGCAGATGACACCACTGTTATGGTAGAAAGTGAAGAGGAACTAAAGAACCTCTTCATAAAGGTGAAAGAAGAGACTGAAGATGCTGGCTTAAAACATTCAAAAAATGAAGATCAAGATCATGGCATCTGGTCCCATCACTTCATGGCACACAGGGGGAAACAATGGAAACAGTGACAGACTTTATTTTCTTGGGCTCCAAAATCACTGCATTTGGTGATGGCAGCCATGAAATTAAAAGACGCTTGCTCCTTGAAAGAAAAGTTATGACAAATCTAGGCAGTGTATTATAAAGCAGAGACATAACTTTGCCCACAAAGGTCTGTATAGTCAAAGCTGTGATTTTTCCAGTAGTCATGGATGGATGTGAGAGTTGGACCATGAAGAAGGCTGAACACTGAAGAATTGATGCTTTGAGCTGTGATGTTGGACAAGACTGTTGAAAGTCCTTTGGACTGCAAGGAAATCAAACCAGTCAGTCCTAAAGGAAATCAGTCCTGAATATTCATTGGAAGGACTGATGCTGAAACTGAAGCTCCAATACTTTGGCCACCTGATGCGAAGAGCTGACTCATTAGAAAAGACCCTGATGCTTTGGAAAGATTAAAGGCAGGAGAAGGGGATGACAGATGGCATCATTGACTCAATGGACATGAGTTTGAGCCAGCTCTGGGAGATCGTGAAGTACCAGGAAGCCTAGCCTACTGCTGTCCATGGAGTCACAAAATGTCAGACATTACTGAGCAATTGAACAGCAACAAGAACTTACTATAAAATTAAAACATAATAATAGATTTTGTTCTGAACTTTGTCTCATTCCAGCAGTGAGATATATTCACCCACAAATAAATGAGCAAAATTGAGAAATTCATGACCATTTATTTCACTGAGATGAATTTCAAATGAAGTTTTAGGTTTTATGTTAAACAGTTTTTAAAACCTATAAGATGTTTTGAATTAGTATGTATTATTTGATTATAATGATAGCTCTACTCAGAAGAAAAATTTGGATGGTACCAAATTACTATGGCACTCAAATTTCCTTGAATACATTTTAAGAAAATTATTTAACAATTTTATTGTAACATGTCAATTTTACAATTGGATAAGCCATTCCTTGCAAATATTTAAACTTATGATTAAAAAATAGATTTAATTTTAAAATATATGAGGAAATAAATAGTTTATCAAAATATTTTGAATAATATAAAACTAAAACATGTGAAAATCATTGACATTGAATATTTATTCACAGATGTGACCACCTATTCTAAAAATCCTTTTGGAGTATTACCAACTATTACATAGTATGCCAAGTTGGATCATTATGTACAATTGAAGATACATAGAAATTTGAGATATAGACTTGATGGTATGAAATGTTACCGGGCAACAACAAGCCATAGAAAATTATAGTCCTATTGAGAATTATTATCCTGTGGTCTTTTTAAAAATTTTTTTTATTTTGTATTAGGGTATATCTGGTTAACAATGTGTGGTAGTTCCAGGCGAATAGCAAAAGGACTCAGCCAAACACATACATCTATCCTTTCTTCCCCAAACTCCCTTCCTGTCCAGGCTGCCACTTAACATTTAGCAGAGTTCCAAGTGCTATATATACAGTAGGTCCTTCTTGGCTATCCAGTTTTAATATAGCAGTGTGTACATGTCCATCCCAAACTCTGTAACTACCCCTTTCCTGCCTTCCTGCCAGCAGCCATAATTCTTTCTCTAAGTCTGTGAGTCAGTTAAGTTTTGTAAGTAAGTTCATTTGTATCATTTCTTTTTCGATTCCACATATAAGGGATGTCATATGATATTTCTCCTTCTCTGTCTGACCTACTTCACTCACTATGACAATCTCTGGATCCACCCATGTTGCTGTGAATGGCATTGTTTCCTCCTTTTTAACAGGTGGGCAATATTCCATTGTATACATGTACTGCATTGTCTTTATCCATTCCTTTGTCGATGGACATTTAGGTTATTTCCATGTCTTGGCTTTCCTCCTTTCGTACCTGCAGTCACCATCTGCAGTGATTCTTCTCCTTGGAGAGAAAGCTTGACAAACCTAGACAGCATATTAAAAAGCAGAAACATCATTTTACTGACAAAGGCCCATACGGTCAAAGCTATTGTTTTTCCAGTAGTCATGTATGGATGTGCGAGTTGGACCATATAGAAGGCTGAGTGCCCAAGAATTGATGCTTCTGAACTGCAGTGCTGGAAAAGACTCTTGAGAGTCCCTTGGACAGGAAGATCAAACCAGTCACTCCTAGAGGAAATCAACCATGAATATTCATTAGAAGGATACATGTTGAAGCTGAAGCTGAGATACTTTAGCCACCTGATGTGAAGAGCTGATTCATTGAAAAATACCCTGATGGTGGGAAAGGTTGAGGACAGGAGGGAAAGGGGGTGACAGAGGATGAGATGGTTGGATGGCATCACCAGTTCAATGGACATGAGTTTGAGTAAGCTCTGGGAGGTAGCAGAGGACAGAGGAGCCTGGTGTGCTGTAGTTCATGGGATCGGAAAGAGTTGGACACATCTTAGTGACTGAACAATAACAAGAACATGTCTTGAGTATTATAAACAGTGTGCAATGAACACTGGGGTGCAAGTATCCTTTCAGATCATGTTTTTCTCTGCATATGGACCCAGGAGTGGGACTACAGGGTCATATGGTAGCTCTATTTTTAGTGTTTTAAGAAACCTCTGTACTGTTCTCCATAGTAGCTATACCAAATTACATTCCCAACAGTGTGGGAGGGTTCCCGTTCTCCACACCCTCTCCAGCATTTATTGTTCATGACTTTTTGTTGATGGCCATTTTGACCGGTGGGAGGTGATATCTCATTGCAGATTTGATTTGCATTTGAATTTCCTGGAATTAGAATTTTGAAGAAACATTCTTTTAAAGGTAAATGTGGGTGTCTGGAGGGATACCAGCCACAAAAGTTTGGGGAGAAAGGGTTTCCTATATTCCTGGTCAGAGTGAAAGCTCAGTATTCTTTGGATAAGCCTTTGGAAAAATAGAAAGAATGAAGAGGAGAACATATTCAATTTAAAAATCAGAGAGTAGAGTCAGGAGAGGATGGAATTTTTGTTGTTATCATTGGAAGTAAGTTAAAAGTAGAAAAGGGAGGGTGAAGAAATCATAGCAAAAAGAAGGGTGAATAGGGAAATTTTATGGTGAGATGAAATATACTAAATTTAAAACAATAGATAAAAAGTTAGATGCAAGTTAGGCCAAAGGTTAGAAATAAAATTAGAGCAGATAAAATATTAAGAGTATCTTCTGATGCCCTTAACTAAAAAGACCTCTAATAATACTCAGTGCACTTGGTGCAGCAAGAGTCTGACTTCTAGACAGCTTCTGAGCCCAAAAGTGCTTGATGCTCAACAAGGGAAAGGAAGCCCTGAGGACAGTTTGCTGAGTATTTGGGGAAAGAAAGGAGTAGTAGTCATGTTTATGAATCTCAACTCTTTTTTTTTTTTTAATAGAACCAACCTCTCTTCTAGCAGCCCTTAGCTATTTTTCATCTCCCAGTAGCTTGATGGAGAAGGAAATGGCAACCCACTCCAGTGTTCTTGCCTGGAAAATTCCAGGGACAGGGGAGCCTGGTGGGCGGCTGTCTATGGGGTCACACAGAGTCGGACACGACTGAAACGATTAGCAGCAGCAGCAGCAGCAGCAGCAGTAGCTTGAACCACATTGCTTCTCAAAGCACAGAGATTCTCCCCATTTTTCCATGCCTGTATCCACTCTGGGAATGGAAATCCTCTTCTCCTACAGATGCTGCTATTATCAAGGGGCAGTGAGACCACTGTCTTGCCCTATTATGGTTTCTTGTCTAAGATAGCCCCCAGTGAAGTACAAGTTACTCAGTAGGGATGAATACATTTTAGTGAATTCACAGATTGTATATGAAATAACCTGAACTTTTGAATCATCTGCTATTAAAAATGACTCCAGATATGTCAAGAAAGTTGGTGCCACTGTCTTTTAGTGTTTCTTAAATGGGATACCCAACAGGAATTTATCAGATTCCTCCTATGCCTCTTCCCAGAGGTCCCAGCCTTATGAGCAGCATGTCACCTAGTATGTTTTTCTGGTAATTTTTTGTTCCTGAGAAGATCATTTTACATTAAGGCATGTATTTCTAGAAGCAGAGAAATGTCTGACTAAACTAAACATTTTTGGAAGTTAAAATAAGAATGTGTGCTTTTTGAGCAGTGTGTCAGAGTTTTTCCTGAAAATATCAGGCAAAAGTATCTGACATGGATAATAAGACAGTTTCCTCTGTACAAATAGAATGAAGAAAAAGAAAAAAAAAATTCTTATTACCTTAGTATTACTATACTATCACTATATTTCAGGCATAACTTCTAAACTTCTAAAAGCCTATGTTGTGATAAACCTGTTATAAAGAGACAGCATTAATTATGGCTGGGTCCTTTCATTATTCGCCTGAAGCTATCACAACATTGTTAATCAGCTATAAGTATGGCCAGTGTTAATCACTTGTTGTGTCCAATTCTTTGTGACCCTATGGACTGTAGACCGCCAGGCTCCTCTGTCCTTGGGATTCTCCAGGCAAGAATACTGGAGTGGGTAATCATTCTGTTCTCCAGGGAATCTTCCTGACCCAGGGATCGAACTCAGGTCTCCTGCATTGCAGCCAGATTCTTTAGCATCTGAGTCACCAGGGAAGCCCAATCAACTATACACCAATACAAAATAAAAAGTTAAAAAAAAAGAAGGAAAATGTCAAGGTCATGAAACACAAGGAAATACTGAGGAACTGTGTGTCACAGATTGGAGGAAATTATGGAGACACAACTAGTAAATGCATTATGGGATCCAGAAAAAGAACATTGGGAGAAAACCAGAGAAATTCAAACAAAGTTTGCAATTTAGTTAATGGTTTAAAAAATTATATTGTAAAATGTCATTACTTAAATATGGTTGTCGCTAGCACTCACAAAGACCCTCTGCCCAACTCCATGTTGTAATTTGTCATCTACAGCATGAAGCAGAACTGTTTGTGCTTAGAGATTTTTCAATGAATATTGTTATTTCATCATCTGACTATAACTTCTCTTTTCATGTGATCTAAAAAAGCAAACTATCAATTGTGTAATAGGTATACAGGGGTGATTTTTTTATTTTTTAAAGAAAGGTAACAAATACCATTTTCCAAACCCCCACCGTTATTAGTCACCTTAGACTTTATTACACAGTAATATAGAATGAATAGCTTTAAGGATAGAAGTTTATGTTCTCCAAGTTCTGAAAGCTGGAAGTCTGAGATCGTGTTTCCATCATGGCCAGGTTTCTGGTGCAGTCTCTCTTTTTGGCTTTCAGAGAGCTGCTCCCTTGCTCTTGCCCTCACCTGGCAAACAGCGGGCTCTGACGTCTCTTCTGGTCCCATAAGACCACCAGATCCTTATGGCATGTTAACCTTAATAGCTTCCTAAAGGCCCCATTTCCAAATATTGTAACATTGTGGTTATGAGGCCTCAACATATAATTTTTTGGGGGGGACACAGTTCATTCCACAGCACCTACTATTCTCTTGCCTCTTATTCCCCTCCCTTTAACACCACCAACTGCAAGCCTAGGTATAAAACTTCTTCCTAGCTTACCTTCTAACATAAAAGTGGTTGCACAAATCAATTCAAACGAATAGGTGCCACTTCTAGCAAATGGGATTTCCCAGGTGTCACTAGTGGTAAAGAACCTGTCTGCCAATGTAGGAAACATAAGAGACACAGGTTCAATTCCTGGGTCAGGAAGATCCCCTGGAGAAAGGAATGGCAACCCACTCCAGTATTCTTGCCTGGAGAACCCCATGGACAGAGGAGCCTGGCGTGCTACAGTTCATGGGGTCGTGAAGAGTCAGAAACAACTGAGCGACTAACACTTTTACTTTATAGTAAGTAGCCAAATCCCCTTTGGGGCACTGCTAGGACAGCTATGTATGTCAGTATCACAGAATTTACAACTTCTTTGTGACATAGAACACTTAACCTTCATTCTAAAATATTCCCTCACCTGCCTCGGTAATTCCACCTTTAACCAATGCTGTAATACAGCTTTCTACTGCCTGAAGGAAGCCTCTATGATTCAAGTTAAGCCCATCGATACATCCTGGATTTGTAGAATGAATGAGCACAAATTTGGAGCTAGTCAGATCTGATTCTGAATATGAGCCCAGTTACTTATACCTGCCAGAACTCAGCAAGCTCTTTAACCTCTCTGACACTGAGTTGCATTCTTAAGCAAAAGAAAATGAACAATACTTATCTTGCAGAACTTTTGTAATAGGAATAGTAAAGTAATTAGCATCCAGGATTAATGCCTAGAACATGGACTAGTGATTTGATATGTGATACTCAGAAAAAGGAAAAGAAAAGGGAGGTATCTGCCTAAGAAGTACTTTGAAATGATCAAGATGATCTTTTCATTCACTGAAAGAAACTACCCCATTTTAGAAGGAGGAGGTTGGGAAAACCATTCTGCTAAGCTAACTAGGCAGTGAAAAGTGAAAGTAGCTCAGTTGTGTCCAGTCTTTGCCACCCCATGGACTATAGAGTCCATGGGATTTTCCAGACCAGAATACTGGAGTGGATAGCCTTTCCCTTCTCCAGGGGATCTTCCCAACCCAGGGATGGAACCCAGGTCTCCCACATTGGAGACAGATTCTTTACCAGCTGAGCCACCAGGGAAATCCAAGAATACTGGAGTGGGTAGCCTATCCCTTCTCCAGGGGGTCTTCCCGACCCAGGAACTGAACCAGGGTCTCCTGCATTGCAGGAGGATTCTTTACCAGCTGAGCTACCAGGGAAGCCCTAACTAGGCAGTAAGGTCTCGAAATATTGCTAATGTGACGTCCATCAAGACACAGTAGTGTTCTAATACACTTTCTCCTCTTGAACTCCATTTGTTTCTAAATTTGGGGTGTATTTTTCATTTATACAAATAATACAGTTCAATTATTTTTTAATTTCCTTATAACCAATTTATAAAGAAATTAAAGGAGAACCTTCACATGTCTTCCTTGCTGATGTCCAAGAAAATAGACTAAGCTTTTTTCCTCGTCACTTTCACTAATAGTGCATATTTTCAAAGCCAAGTATAGGTATCTGTCTGAGCCCATTCAGTGTTCTTTCCTGCTATCCTAGTCTTCCACATAGTTGTTATTTAGTCGCTAAGTTGTGTCCAACTCTTTGTGATCCCATGGACACAGCACGCCAGGCTTTCCTGTCCTTTACTAACACCTGCAGTTTGCTCAAACTTATGTCCATTGAGTTGGTGACACCATCCAACCATCTCCTGCTATGTCACCCCCTTCTCCTCTTGCCCTCAGTCTTTCCCACCATCAGGGTCTTTTCCAATGAAAGTGGAGTCACATAGAGTCCCCTTAAATAACACATGCTGTCCCTTCATGAAGAAGCAAGCAGCTGGGCTTAGCACCAAAGCGTATGGGACAACTCAGCACTTTTTCCAGAATAAAAAGACTTTAGGAGCATAAGTCAGTGAGATGTGGATATATATGAATGATTACATCAGATGTCAAAGAATGGAATTTAGTTGTATCAAAAGAGGGCAAAGAATACTATCCTTTCATTGCTCTTGTTTTTGAAATGTCTATTCCTTTCTTATTATTTTATTGTCTGTGATCATTGCAGAAGCATCAGTAATTACAGAGACACCGAGTAGTTTCTCTGGAAAAATTATAGGTGGTGATGGATGATGACATAATCGTGTGACAGTAAAACGCTGTATTAAGTACTGAACTCCCTGCCAGATTATGGAAAGAACACATGAGTAGATAAAAGCACAACAATTTTCTTTTCGCTGTGTCTCAGGAGAAAACAATACATACCGGCATAGATGGAAGCAAATGAGATTAGTTAAAAGAAGGAACTTAAATAACGTAGACCAAGTCAGAGTAATGCTGACAAATGAGATGACTCACCTAATGGAAGCATAGATGAGGAAAAGTGTAGCTTCATCTTAAATCTTCCTGGGTATTTTTCCGTGGTGATTTTATACTTTAGGAAGGAGTCACACAATACAAAATGAGACGAAGACTTGATAACCATATGGTTAGTTGAGTTAAATGAGTCTAGACCTCAAATGGAATATTTCGCTTTTGTTTTCTAGATCAGTTGTCTACTTTATTCCCATGAACGAAGTTGGTTGTAAAAGCAATTATGCTATTATGAGATCACTCAAAAACATCTACACGTGCTAAAGAGAACTATCCTGCAAGAGTATACTGTATGCAGGGACATATAATATGTTGAAAAGTATCAATAACAAGTTTAAAATCATATAAACTACTCACATACTTAAACACCATATGGTATAAGACAGCACTTGTTTATGCAAAACTTAAATGTCACACATGAGAAACGAGTAACTCATACACTCTCCTTTTCCTCTCCACCCCTTACCCACTTGCACTGTATTTACAATAGCCTATCCATTGAGGAACAGTGGAAACAGTGGCTGACTTTATTTTTCTGGACTCCAAAATCACTGCAGATGGTGATTGCAGCCATGAAATTAAAAGACGCTTACTCCCTGGAAAGAAAGTTATGACCAACCTAGACAATATATTAAAAATCAGAAACATTAATTTCTCAACAAAGGTCCATCTAGTCAAGGCTTTGGTTTTTCCAGTGGTCATGTATGGATGTGAGAGTTGGACTATAAAGAAAGCTGATCACCAAAGAATTGATGCTTTTGGACTGTGGTGTTGGAGAAGACTCTTGAGAGTCCCTTGGACTGCAAAGAGATCCAACCAGTCCATCCTAAAGGAGATCAGTCCTGGGTGTTCATTGGAAGGACTGATGTTAAAGCTGAAACTCCAATACTCTGGCCACCTGAAGTGAAGAACTGACTCATTTGAAAAGACCCTGATGCTGGGAAAGATTGAAGGCAGGAGGAGAAGGGGACGACAGAGGATGAGACCGTTGGATGGCATCACTGACTCAATGGACATGGGTTTGGGTGGACTCTGGGAGTTGGTGATGGACAGGGAGGCCTGGCGTGCTGTGGTTCATGGGGTCGCAAAGAGTCGGACACGACTGAGCAACTGAACTGAACTGATCCATTGAGGATTCAGAACCAAGCATTGATTCTGCCTTATCCAGTTTCTTAATAGCAGAGAAAAGAGCTTCTTGGGAGAAAGAGACTTGTCCTCAAAACCTGCTTTTCTGAGTCCCTTTGAGTTGAGGGAAAAAGAAAAGAAACTAAAAAGGCTCAGAAGTCACAATGAAAGATGTGTACCCAAGGTTTATTAAGAGTGATTCACTATTGTATTTGGTTTTCTGTCTTACATTAGGGAGTAGGCTTTGCCTGGAGGGTAAAAATTACCTTTAGTTCCTACTCTTTTAGCAGCCAAGGCAGTACAGAATGATGGATAAGGAGTACAGGCCAGCAGTTACCAATAACCCTTGAAAACTCAGGCAAATAGACATCACATTTCATTTTCTGACCTTGATGAGGCATGACATTTACATTGGGGGCAGAAATGCCAATATCATTAAAGAGTTTGGAAATGGCCCTTTGTGAAAAGGCAATGAATTATCCATTGATTTAATCTAAGAAAAGAAAATAGAGGAATGATACGAGAAGGGTTTATATGTAGCTTGTTAAGAAGACTGCATCTTAACCAGTTTTGAATGACACATACCCAACCGTGCACATGGCCTGGGTGTTGACAGAGAGAGTCAAATGAACAAGCGCGGAGGTCTTTATTGGATGGTATTAAAAATTTTTAAGTGGACAGGTGGAAAATGAGAAGATTGCAATGTGGGGGCTGCCTGTGCCTGCCCTTAATGCTGCCTGGGTTTCTTGTAGTTTAGAACAGTACGAAGAGAACTCTGATTGTCAGAGCCTTGATCTGCTGTGAGAGGTGGTTATGGACAGTGGCGTAAACTCTGGACAGCTTGGTTTCAAATGATGGCTCCTCTCCTTACTAGCTGTGTGACTGCGAGCAAACTATTTAATCTCTCTCTGTTCTCATTTTCCTCACTTATAAAATAGGCTCAACAATAAACTTAACTCACAGTTTTGTTTCAAATATGTGATGAATCAATATTGTTGGGTGTTTGGAGCATTTTCTGGCACAAAGTGAATCCTCCATAGATATTAGTTGTTTTCAATGTATTTTTTTTCCGAGATGAAAATAGCCTTATTATTTTTCACTTGGTTATGAAAGTAATATGTGCAAAGATTTTAGAGAAAGATACAAAGATGAGAAAAAATTATTTGGAGTCAAATGATTCTCAGATATCTAACTATGGTTAACACTTAGGTATTATCTCTCAGACAGTTTTCTGTGTGTTAAACATACATGAAAGTGAAGTGAAAGTTGTTCAGTCATGTCCTACTCTTTGCAACCTCATGGACTATAGAATCCATGGAATTCTCTAGGCCAGAATACTGGAGTGGGTAAGCCTTTCCCTTCTCCAGGGGATCTTTCCAACCCTGGGATCAAACCCAGGTCGCCCACATTGCAGGCGGATTCTTTACCAGCTGAGCCACAAGGGAAGCCCAAAACATACATAATGTATAAAATTATATCATGCGCACATGTGTGGAACCAATTCTCTATTCACTACTATTCCATCCTACCCCTAAAATAAAACCGCATATTTTGAGCTGTGGCACTGTCATCTTTCAAAATCCAATGCCTATCCAAGACAGTATCGTCTACGAACTTTTTCTTGAGCAACTCACTCTCTTTTCAATTCCATTATTATTTTTCTATGTGAGTGTTTCATGGAGCCCTTAATGCACTGATTTTTCATCCAACCAACAATTATTAAGTACCTTTACTATGTCAAGAGCTGTGTGAGGTGCGGTTTTTCAGTGGTGAACAAAGATAAGTAGAGTCTCTTCCTTGATGGGCCTTAAGTCTCAGGGGCAAAAAAATACACTAATCAAATTATTGTACACATGCATGTATAATTTGCAGTTGTATACTTTTATAAGAAATATTCCAGAGTAAGTTCTCTGCAATAAATTCATTTACAGGTTGATTTATAAACAATTATAGAAAGAGTGAAAAGGTTGGCTTGAAGCTCAACATTCAGAAAACAAAGATCATGGCATCTGGTCCCATCACTTCATGGGAAATAGATGGAAAAACAGTGGAAACAGTGTCAGACTTTATTTTTTGGGGCTCCAAAATCACTGCAGATGTTGATTGCAGCCATGAAATTAAAAGACACTTACTCCTTGGACGGAAAGTTATGACCAACCTTGATAATATATTAAAAAGCAGAGACATTACTTTGCCAACAAAGGTCCTTCTAGTCAAGGCTATGGTTTTTCCCGTGGTCATGTATGGATGTGAGAGTTGGACTGTGAAGAAAGCTGATCGCCGAAGAATTGATGCTTTTGAACTGTGGTGTTGGAGAAGACTCCTGAGAGTCCCTTATACCGCAAGGAGATCCAACCAGTCCATTCTAAGGGAGATCGATCCTGGGTGTTCATTGGAAGGACTGATGCTAAAGCTGAAACTGAAATACTTTGGCCACCTCATGCGACGAGCTGACTCACTGGAAAAGACTCTGATGCTGGGAAAGGTTGGGGCGGGAGGAGAAGGGGACGACCGAGAATGAGATGGCTGGATGGCATCACCAACTCTGTGGACATGAGTTTGAGTGAACTCCGGGAGTTGGTGATGGATAGGGAGGCCTGGCGTGCTGTGATTCAGGGGTCGTGGAGAGTCGGACACGACTGAGCGACTGAACTGAACTGAACTGAACTGAACTGAGTTTATAGAGAGATGATACATGTTATAAACCTGATTGTTGTATGAATAACAATTAAGAGAGGGGAGGATGGGAAGAAGGAATGAGAGGATAGAAGGAGAGAATGTGAAAACATTATGATGATCTTTTTTTCTAAGAAGGACGAGTGAGTTGGCTAAAATTAAATAATTTGAAAAGTAATCCTAATGCTTTCAGTGTTCATAATCTCTTTTCTTAATCCTAAAATCCAATATGATATCCTATGGTTACATCAGTTCAGTTCAGTTCAGTTTAGTCGCTCAGTGGTATCTGACTCTTTGCAACCCCATGAATCACAGCACACCAGCCCTCCCTGTCCATCACCAACTCCCGGAGTTCACTCAAACTCATGTCCATTGAGTCAGTGATGCCATCCAGCCATCTCATTCTCTGTCATCCCCATCTCTTCCTGCCCCCAATCCCTCCCAGCATCAGAGTCTTTTCCAGTGGGTCAACTCGTCGCATGAGGCGGAGCTTAACAATTCTAACTTCAGGTTATTTTCCTTTTATTAACATTAGTTATGATTACAGTTAACGATTTTAAATATAAATAATAGTGGTATATAATTCAAATTTTCAGGAAAATGCTTGACTCATTTCTCTTCAATGTATTTATCATAATATATTCTTAGAAAGATATCTGGAATCATATTTGCCTAACATTAATGTTTTACTTCTGGTGGTGAGATTATAAAACTGTGTATTTGCTTCATTTTCATCACTGCCCTTTCCTTTATTTGTAAATTATTTGAGGTAAGTATATGTCAGTTTTTTAGAAAAGTGTTTTGTTTTTTTTAAGAACAGCTTCCCAGGTGGTGCTAGTGATAAAGAATTCGCCTGCCAATGCAGGAGATGTAAAAGATGCAGATTCAATCCCTGGGTTGGGAAGAGCCTCTAGAGGAGGAAATGGCACCCTACTTCAGTATTCTTGCTGGGAGAATCCCGTGGACAGAGGAGCCTGGTGGGCTACAGTCCACTGGGTCTCAAGAGAGAGATTGAGATGGAGGTAATTATGCCAAATGGTTGTAACAAAACTCCCTTGAAAGTTATCTTGACAATTAAAAATGATATATGAAAGGTGCTTGGCACAAAGCCTGAAATACAGTGATCAATAAATAAAGTAACTATGCTTCAGTTGTGGGTTATTATTTTTGATGAATAAAGAAGTAGATGAGTCTTACATGGAAGTGATAGCTGATACAGTTTGGTACATTTAAGCCTAAAAGTCAAGATGGTGATGAAAGGAATGAGGAAGTTCGAAGAATAAGAGCAAGAATATAAAATAGTTCAATGGCATGGCTAAGGGGAGGGAAATGACTGAAATAAAAATAACAAGTTGGGAAGGAAGCATGCTTGTAAAGAACTTCATAATCATATTTGTACCATGGAGGAAAGGTAGGAACCTGCACTGCTTTGTCTTCAGTAATTTACATACCATGTTTTACTCATCTCCCCTATTAAAGAGGTCTTTAATCCAAGGTCATATAATATAATCCCTTATGTTTTCTTTTAGTTTATAATTTTGATATTTTACATTTAAGTTTTAAATCATCTGTCCTTATGATTATGATTTTGTCAAAAAGGATTATAACCTTTTTGTTCTAAACGGATAACCAATTGGAATGGCCATACTTTTCTCATTTATTTGAAATCCCACTGTTATTTTAGAAGATGTTATTGTATGTACATGGTCTGGTTTTAACCTTCTGTTCATAATCAGTTCTTTTCATGCCTCACCTATGCTACCTTTGATTACTACAAATTTGTATGAACCCACATAAAGCTAGTAAGAATGGAAAAGAGAAGTGAGATTGGATTTTTTTTTTTTTTAAAGAAAGTAAAATTGGCACTACTCAGTGGCTGTTTGTACGCAGACTTGAGTAAGAAAGGAGAGTGAAGGATGGCTTCCAAATACCAAAGTTGTTTCTAGTTGGAAGAAAAAACAAAACAGGAGGAGAAAGGAAAAGAAGACTCAGAAGAAATAAACAGGAGGAAAGTTGCAAATGGAGATGTAAATTCATGAGTCGTCAGATGTAGTTTGCCATTAAACTTATAAAAATGGATGTAATGATTCTAGATGTGTGGAATGGAGGCCGTGGTTGGAGTGCTCTTCAGTATGCCCCTGGGTGGGCTTCCTCTTATTGCTGATGCAGTTTTCTTCCATCAGCTATGGAGACTCCTGAGGTAACCACCTTAGTTTATTAGTGTAACTTCTGCCCATTGTCATAGGTTTTTCAGTCTCCAGGCTTTGGTCTGTAAGACCTGGGAAATGTTCTTGTATAGTGTTTATTTGATAATTTATCACATTCTATTTTCTCCATTGTTTTATTTTAGAAATAGTAGTTGCATATATGATCTCTTAGATGATCTTCCCTATTTCGTATGCTTCTTATATTTTTTATCTCTTTCTTTTAAAAACTTTCTACTTTCTATGAACTTTTCTCAAATTTATATTCTAACCCTTCAATTGAATCTCTCATTTTAGCAGTCCTGTTATTAACTTTTATTAGCTTTGTCCTGTTTTATGATTGTTACATTATCATGACATCTTGTTCTTATATTGAAGCAATATTTTCTTAAATCTCACTTAGGATATGATTAGAATTATTAATTTATTTTCTCCAAATGATCTGTTTCATAGAGGTAATTTTATTTTCTCTCAGTTCAGTTCATTTCAGTCACTCAGTCATGTCCAGCTCTTTGCGACCCCATGGGCTGCAGCACGCCAGGCTTCCCTGTCCATCCCCAACTCCCAGAACTTGCTTAAACTCATGTTCATCACATCGGTGATGCCATCCAACTATCTCATCCTCTGTCATCCCCTTCTCCTCCTGCCTTCAATCTTTCCCAGCATGAGGGTCTTTTCTAATAAGTCAGTTCTTTGCATCAGGTGGCCAAAGTATTGGAGCTTCACTTATGTATATTGGGCTGTCTCTTCAAGGCAAAATTTTTTCAGATGACTGATGAGCCAGGATCATCTTTTTATTGAAGTTCAAGAGATGAAAAACTAAACGAACTCTGCCTTAGTAATTTGCTTTAGGGTATGGACAGTTTTACTGGATGATCAGAACATGCCAGATGGTGGAATCTTTTGTCTTGAGCCAATACTGTTTTCATTTATTTACTTATTTTAGTGAACTTTTCATTTTTAGTGAAGAATCCTTAAGTACTGTTGTGGCAGAGAGGCCTAACTAGTGGAGGACTGATTTCCTGTAGAGATGGGTAGTGGCTACTGCTAAATGTAGAGACTTAGAATTGTTCCTCCTGTCGCCAGTTCCCCATTTCACCTCTGTTTTCCCTGACCGTGTTGTCCTTGTTTTAGAATTCTAAGCCATTTTGTTTATGCGAATCAATCTCTCTCTCTCTGTCTCACTTCTAGACACTCCAAGCTATGGTTGACTCTACTCTATTTGTTTAGGTACTACTTCTTTATCTGTACTGATTTTTATAAATTTGTTAACATTTTCTATTTTCAGATGATTCTCTTCCAGTTCCTTCCTACCGTTATTTTGTTTTCTACTCTTTTCTCTTTTGGGTGACTGAGATGGGGGGAGATACACATATGGCCATGTTAGTCAGGGAAATAGAAATCATTCTAGGAATTTCATACTACAGGACAGTAAACAATACAAAGAATTAAAAGCTTATAGAGTCATTCCAAGAGCTTGAAGTTAAGGAATCAGAAAGCTGCTATTATAATACAAGAAACCAGGAAGTACAAAGGTCACACTTGCCACCAGTGTTCTTAGAGACCCACAACACAAGAATAGGTATTCTTAGCAAAATTCCTAGTGTTTTATGAGTTTGTCTGAATGCCTAATGTCATGTGTGTACGATTATAGTATCATGCAGAATAGAGGAAGCACACTTTTGTTGAAAACATATTAGACAATGCAAAAATATATAGAATTTCTCATTTCATTGATGTTTCTAATTTCTCAAAGAGGCTAAGAATAATGCATCAGTATCGATGACACCATCTTATATATGTATATATTTATACATAAAGATTTGAGGCAAATAACTGTTCAGGGTTCTCAAGCAATAAATAAGTATGATTGGGGATTTATTTTATTTCATACAAATAAACAGGAGGACTTTTATACTAAGGTGTTATAATGTGGCACCTCTCATGTGGATGACGATGCTACCTTACGCTTTTTTCTCTAAAATATTATGGGGGAATAAGAGTTTGGCACTATAAACTGTTGTTGTATTTTAACAGTAAGCTTGTAGATGTTATTATGGGGGGGTTCTAGCTTTTATGATCTTTCTTTGATCAGTTCTCACTTAGCACCATTCCATAAAAAAGCTTCTTGTAGAAATACTTTTTAGCAGCCCTTACATTCATTTCATCTTTTCTTTCCTCAGGAGACAAGGTAAGAGTATAGACTACATTTTCTCTGGATATTACTTTCATTTATATGTTTATAGATTTCGATCAACACTTTTCATAGAAACAGTGCTAAAATCCAATACGAAAAGGAAGGTTTTGTAAAGTATGAATAGTTCTTAAGGGGATGCTATCATTTAACTCTGAAGGTTTTATTTCTTTCATTTTTCATTGTTTTAGTTTCAGACACCACTTGTAGAATATTTCTCCATGTATGAAATCAGCACATCAAATGCAAAGAAAAAAACCAAGAAAGCCCAGAGTTTAGCACACTCCTTTTTATTATGCTGTTAGAATTTTAATAATTTTAAGAAGAGACAGAAGTGAAAGTAATTAACTTAATTCAAAAATGGTCAAAACTTTAGCTGTACATTCAAGAGACTTTAAAATCTCACCCTTTTTTGTTTGTTTCCTTTAAACATCAATTTTTTGATGCCTTGCTTTTCCAGGGTTTGGTTAACCTGAGGATCAATCATAGTGTATTTCTTGTCTATTTTTTACACTTTAATTAGAGAATTTAAGACCATCAAACTGTAAAGCAACGGATTTGGAGAACCTTGTTGTTTCTCACTGAAGCAGTCATACTTACACAAACATGTTATATATGATTTTAGAGGACTATAAACCCTTCCATATATAGCCAAAGTGAAGTTCTTTCTATTAACACAATTACAGTCAGTTGTAATATTGCGTTCCAGATCTAGAGACAGGAATTATATAACTTCTCTCTAAATATCACTTCTGTTTCTCCTGCAGATAAAAAATAGCTTCAGTCTTAAGTACCTATATCTATTTAAATACACTTGACATTAATGAAATGCTAGGGATAGGAATCCAGTATCATATTTCTATTAATTAGTCAATATTTATGGAATTAGACACTGTGCAATTCAAATAATACATATTCTCTGCCTTCAGTGATCTCACAGCTAGCTAACAAGAGAGACCAGCGTAGGAAAAAAAGAACAATATAATGTCGAGTATAACATAGAGATAGCACCATAGGATTGCAAAGAAAGAGGTTATTGAAGAGAAAGTGAATGAGGAAAGGCTTTTGAGAGGATATGTTGCCAGAGCTAAGTCTAGAAAGATTTATTCATGTTGATATGGATAAGATTAAAGAAGGGAGTCATGGTGTCTTTGAGCAAAGGATGCATATTGAAATCACAGGCATATCAGCTAAGGCCAGGTGTGTGGATGAATCCAAGTACTTTAGTGTGTCTAAAACAGAACAAATATGAGTCACGGAGGAATGAGAGATGAGACCAGACGGGTTGGCTGAAGGAGATCAGATCACAGGGGAATAATCCCATATGCTATGCTAACCGTGGGCTAGGAGAAAAGGCCTTGGAAGCTACTGACATCTTTTCAGCAGGGGAGGGAAGTAGATAGATCTATATTCTTCAAAGATCTCTCTTTTGGCTATGTAAAGAAAAGACTTAAGAGGTAAAAGATTGACTAAAATGTTTTCATAGCTAAGGGAAGCGATAAGACCCTGTATCAAGGTAGTAAGAATGGAGAGAAGATAAATTAGATTAAAAAAATTAAAAAGTAAAAATCAGCCTGACTTGGTGGCTGTTAGGATGCTGAATGAAAGAGAACCAGGAATGACTCTTTCTAGCTTGTTTTCCTGGATGTATCTAGGAAGACTAAATTTTGATAGATAAGTGAAAGAAAAGAAACCATGCAGAATGTTCTGGGTGGAAAGAGTGAGAACATACCTTGCTGTTATCTCAGGATCTATAGCTTTAGTTTCATTTTGTTGCCAAGTTCTATTGATTCCATATCATTCTTCTAAAAAAACAGATTCATGACTAAATGCCACTAGCACAATTCAGGCCTCTAAGGCATATGAGCCTTCGGATACTTCATTGAAGAGGACCTATATGACTTTATGTGATGGTGAGATCATCCTAATACTTGTATTTTGCTTTTTTCTCAAGTTTAAAATATGTATACTGGCTGGATTGATTACTGGTTATTTTTTTCCATTTTATATAACAACTTCACTGATAAATCCTGGCTTGGAATACCTTTTATTTTCATCATCTAAATGTCGCTTAGTTTCCAATTTCTTCTGTGCAAAGAGTGTGGTTTTATCAAATATAAGCTGACATTCAATTACCTATTTAAGTCATAGGAGAACTCAACATTTTTATTCATCTTAATATGTGGCTGAAATCCCAATTCTAAAACAATTGTTTATACATGTGAGAAAATTCTTTTCAGTTGGCATTATTAAACATTGGAATGAGGCTTCCTAGTACTGTAAGATGTTATTTGTGCTATCCAAGGACATTTTTAGGTAAGATAAGAACTGATCATGAATAAAATAGGTATAGTTCTATGTGGAGATAGAAAGGCATAATATCATGATAGAACTTTGTTCAGTTCAGTTCAGTCGCTCAGTCGTGTCCGACTCCTTGTGACCCCATGAATCACAGCACGCCAGGCCTCCCTGTCCATCACCAACTCCTGGAGCTCACTCAAACCCACCTCCATTGAGTCAGTGATGCCATCCAGCCATCTCATTCTCTGTCGTCCCCTTCTCCTCCTGCCCCCAATCCCTCCCAGCATCAGAGTCTTTTCCAGTGAATCAACTCATCTCATGAAGTGGCCAAAGTATTAGAGCTTCAACTTTAGCATCAGTCCTTCCAATGAACACCCAGGATTGATCTCCTTTAGGATGGACTGGTTGGATCTCCTTGCCATTCAAGGGACTCTCAAGAGTCTTCTCCAACACCATAGTTCAAAAGCATCAGTTCTTCAGCGATCAGCTTTCTTCACAGTCCAACTCTCACATCCATACATGACTACTAGAAAAACCATAGCCTTGACTAGATGGACCTTTGTTGGCAAAGTAATGTCTCTACTTTTTAATATGCTATCTAGGTCGGTCATTATGATTTCAATGTGTCTGCCCTCTAATGCCCCCTCCCAGTACCTACCCTCTTATTTGGGTTTCACTTACCTTGGTCGTGGAGTATCTCTTCACAGCTGCTCCAGCAAAGTGCAGCTGCTGTACCTTACCTTGGACAAGGGGTATCTCCTCAAGGCCGCCCCTCCTGACCTTGAATGTGGAGTAGCTCCTCTCTGCCCTCCTGTGCCCACGCAGCCACTGCCTCTTGGACGTGGGACAGCTCCTCTCAGCCACCGCCCTAACTTTGGGCGTGGGGTAGCTCCTCTCGGCCACGATCATAATCACAAAAAACTAGTTGATCTGATCATATGGACCACAGCCCTGTCTAACTCAGTGAAGCTAAGCCATGCCGTGTGGGGCCACCCAAGATGGACGGGTCATGGTGGAGAGGTCTGACAGTATGTGGTCCACTGGAGAAGGGAATGGCAAACCACTTCAGTATACTTGCCTTGAGAATCCCATGAACAGTATCAAAAGGCAAAATGATAGGATAGTGAATGAGGAATTCCCCAGGTTGGTAGGTGCCCAGTATACTACTGGAGATCAGTGGAGAAATAACTCCAGAAAGAATGAAGGGATGGAGCCAAAGCAAAACAAATACCCAGTTGTGGATGTGACTGATGCTAGAAGCAAGGTTCGATGCTGTAAAGAGCAATATTGCATAGGAACCTGGAATGTTAGGTCCATGAATCAAGGCAAATTGGAAGTGGTCAAACAGTAGATGGCAAGAGTGAACGTCGACATTCTACGAATCAGTGAACTAAAATGGACTGGAATGGGTGAATTTAACTCAGATGACCATTATTTCTACTACTGTGGGCAGGAATCCCTTAGAAGAAATGGAGTAGCCATCATGGTCAAAAAAGAGTCCGAAATGCAGTACTTGGATGCAATCTTAAAAACGACACAATGATTTCTGTTCGTTTCCAAGGCAAACCATTCAATATCACAGAAATCCAAGTCTATGCCCCAACCAGTAATGCTGAAGAAGCCGAAGTTGAACAGTTCTATCAAGACCTACAAGACCTTTTAGAACTAACACCCAAAAAAGATGTCCTTTTCATTATAGGGGACTGGAATGCAAAAGTAGGAAGTCAAGAAACCCCTGGAGTAACAGGCAAATTTGGCCTTGGAGCACGAAATGAAGCAGGGCAAAGGCTAATAGACTTTTGCCAAGAGAACGCACTAGTCATAGCAAACACCCTCTTCCAACAACACAAGAGAAGACTCTACACATGGACATCACCAGATGGTCAACACTGAAATCAGATTGATTATATTCTCTGCAGCCAAAGATGGAGATGCTCTATACAGTTAGCAAAAACAAGACCAGGAGCTGACTGTGGCTCAGATCATGAACTCCTTATTGCCAAATTCAGACTTAAATTGAAGAAAGTAGGGAAAACCACTAAACCATTCAGATATGACCTAAATCAAATCCCTTATGATTATACAGTGGAAGTAAGAAATAGATTTAAGGGACTAGATCTGATAGATAGAGTGCCTGATGAACTCTGGAAGGAGGTTCGTGACATTGTACAGGAGACAGGGACCAAGACCATCGCCATGGAAAAGAAATGCAAAAAAGCAAAATGGCTGTCGGAGGAGGCCTTACAAATAGCTGTGAAAAGAAGAGAAGTGAAAAGTAAAGGAGGACAGGAAAGATATAAACATCTGAATGCAGAGTTCCAAAGAATAGCAAGGAGAGATAAGAAAGCCTTCCTCAGTGATCAATGCAAAGAAATAGAGGAAAACAACAGAATAGGAAAAACAAGAGATCTTTTCAAGAAAATTAGAGATAACAAGGGAACATTTCATGCAAAGATAGGCTCGATAAAGGACAGAAATTGTATGGACCTAACAGAAGCAGAAGAAATTAAGAAGAGGTGGCAGGAATACACAGAAGAACTGTACAAAAAAGATCTTCACGACGAAGATAATCACGATGGCGTGATCACTCACCTGGAACCAGACATCTTGGAATGTGAAGTCAAGTGGGCCTTAGAGAGCATCACGACGAACAAAGCTAGTGGAGGTGATAGAATTCCAACTGAGCTATTTCAAATCCTGAAACATGATGCTATGAAAGTGCTGCACTCAATATGCCAGCAAATTTGGAAAACTCAGCAATGACCACAGGACTGGAAAAGGTCAGTCTTCATTCCAATCCCAAAGAAAGGC
Organism: Moschus berezovskii; assembly: GCF_049115385.1. Classification (NCBI taxonomy): domain Eukaryota; kingdom Metazoa; phylum Chordata; class Mammalia; order Artiodactyla; family Moschidae; genus Moschus; species Moschus berezovskii. The sequence goes on along the minus strand of NC_142477.1, from coordinate 58,347,903 downwards.
AATGCCAAAGAATGCTCAAACTACCACACAATTGCACTCATCTCACACGCTAGTAAAGTCATGCTCAAAATTCTCCAAGCTAGGCTTCAGCAATATGTGAACCGTGAACTCCCAGATGTTCAAGCAGGTTTTAGAAAAGGCAGAGGCACCAGAGATCCAATTGCCAGCATCCGCTGGATCATGGAGAAAGCAAGAGAGTTCCAGAAAAACATCTATTTCTGCTTCATTGACTATGCCAAAGCCTTTGACTGTGTCGATCACAATAAACTGTGGAAAATTCTGAAAGAGATGGGAATCCCAGACCACCTGACCTGCCTCTTGAGAAACCTGTATGCAGGTCAGGAAGCAACAGTTAGAACTGGACATGGAACAACAGACTGGTTCCAAATAGGAAAAGGTGTACGTCAAGGTTGTATATTGTCACCCTGCTTATTTAACTTATATGCAGAGTACATCATGAGGAACGCTGGGCTGGAAGAAGCACAAGCTGGAATCAAGATTGCTGGGAGAAATATCACTAACCTCAGATATGCAGATGACACCACCCTTATGGCAGAAAGTGAAGAGGAACTCAAAGGCCTCTTGATGAAAGTGAAAGAGGAGAGTGAAAAGGTTGGCTTGAAGCTCAACATTCAGAAAACAAAGATCATGGCATCTGGTCCCATCACTTCTTGGGAAATAGATGGGGAAACAGTGGAAACAGTGTCAGACTTTATTTTTTTGGGCTCCAAAATCACTGCAGATGCTGATTGCAGCCATGAAGTTAAAAGACGCTTACTCCTTGGAAGGAAAGTTATGACCAGCCTAGATAGCATATTAAAAAGCGAGACATTAGTTGGCCAACCAAGGTCCATCTAGTCAAGGCTATGGTTTTTCCCTTGGTCATGTATGGATGTGAGAGTTGGACTGTGAAGAAAGCTGATCGCCGAAGAATTGATGCTTTTGAACTGTGGTGCTGGAGAAGACTCTTGAGAGTCCCTGGGACTGCAAGGAGATCCAACCAGTCCATTCTAGAGAAGATCAATCCTGGGTGTTCATTGGAAGGACTGATGCTAAAGCTGAAACTGCAATACTTTGGCCACCTCATGCGACGAGTTGACTCACTGGAAAAGACTCTGATGCTGGGAGCGATTGGGGTTAGAAGGAGACGGGAACGACAGAGAATGAGATGGCTAGATGGCATCACCGACTCGACGGACATGAGTTTGAGTGAACTCCGGGAGTTGGTTATGGACAGGGAGGCCTTTCGTGTTGTGTTTCATGGGGTCGCTAAGAGTTGGACACGACTGAGCAACTGAACTGAACTGAACTGAGGTCAGTCATAACTTTCCTTCCAAGGAATAAGCGTCTTTTAATTTCATGGCTGCAATCAGCATCCACAGTGATTTTGGAGCCCAAAAAAATAAAGTCTGACACTGTTTCCACTGTTTTTCCATCTATTTCCCATGAAGTGATGGGCCCAGATGCCATGATCTTTGTTTTCTGAATGTTGAGCTTCAAGCCAACTTTTTCACTCTACTCTTTCACTTGTGTATGTGTGTATACGTGTATTTGTATACATACACACAGAGTTCTAGCATGATATTATTATGACGACAAGCACACTCAAACATGCACACATGCTGGCTTGTATGTGCAGAATGGTTCTTGCCAAAGGTTGTAAACAAAATGTATCATAAATTATAAAAATTCAAAAGACACTTTATTTTAAAGATAGGGGAACTCAGTCTCATAAATATAAGGTAGATTGCCCAAGAGTGAGAGCAGAGTCCAGAACTTGAGCCTCTTAACTTCTCTTATAAATATGCCTTTGTGCTTTCAAATTATAGATGTACAGACAAGAAGAAATTCTGTGATTATGCAGAGCTCATTTACAGCCCTCCAACCTCACCACAAACAGTCTGCTGTCTCTCTTCCAGGGAAATCCATTTAGCACAAATCTGATCACTGTAGTTGGCCACTTTTTTGACAGATTATACTGCTACTGTTGTTTCCCTTCTTTCTTTATCATTTGGGTTATGATAGATATTTGAGCAGCGTCTCAGTGCAAACTTCTGTTTGAGAGATGGTGCTTCTGATTCTCAACACAGCATATAAGTCTCATTTGGAAAAGATGTTTAATACAGGCCAGTGGTCTTTTGTATTTTGAACTGAGATAGAAAATTCTGTGATGGGTTCATTCAAGGGAGACCCAATATCTGAAATACAATGAAGAAGTCAGGAAATTTTCAGGAGTAGAAGTGAGAGGATGATTCATACGTAAATTGGTATTTTCTTTTATGAGTTTTTTTGATGTGGCAGTTACCCAAGTTTCATGGTGAGATGCAATGAAAGGCAATGAGCAGTTACTGAAGGATTTCTCATCTCTCTACAATTTCATTAGAAAAGCTATACAGCTAGGACACAGTTCATGCACTGCTTTTGTTTATTTGTATTTGTACATAAAACTGAAGTCTTTTATCACTTTTCTTCCCCTCCTCACTGCTCCTTTCTTCTCCCTGCCAATACTTCCTACCCCTTGCCCTGGTATCTGTTAAGTTTTTCTTTCTTTCTTTTTACCTTTCCTTGTAAGTAATTTTGCTTCTTTGTGTTACCACCCTTTGTCTATAGTCCCTTCTCCCTATGGTATGAGATGAAGATGCATAGAGTGGAGCTTAACAGCACAGGCTCTGTGGTCAGGCTGCCTGGCTTTGAATCCTGGTTCTGCCACTTACTAACCTGGGGGAAGGAACTGAACTTCAACTGTTTCCGTTTTCTTATCTCCTCTTGGACAACAGACTTTATCTCTTAGAGTTGTTATGTAGATGAAGTGAAATAATACATGGAGGTGCATAGAAGAAGGCATGGCACAACCTGGCTACTTTTATAATACACAGTCACAGCTTCATGTGTATATATATATATATATATGACCGTATATTATTAAATGTGTACTATATGTATAATTATTATATATAGTTATATAATGATTTATTTTGTATAATGCATGCATGTGTGCTAAGTCACTTCAGTCATGTCTGACTCTTTGCAACACCATGGATTGTAGCCTGCCAGGCTCCTCTATCTGTGGAATTCTCCAGGCAAAAATGCTGGAGTGGGATGCCATGCCCTTCTCCAGGGAATCTTCCTGACCCAGCGATCAAACCCACATCTCCCTGTGGCTCCTGCATTGCAGACAGATTCTTTAATGCTGAGCCAACAGGGAAGCCCATTTATTTGGGTAATACATATAATAAATATTATATGCTTATAATATACATATAGATTAAATATTAATACAATAATTGCCTTGTTGTTATGGTTTATTCACTAAGTCTTGTCCAACTCCTTTGCGACCCCATGGACTATAGCTTGTCAGGCTTCTCTGTCCATAAGACTCTCCAGGCATGAGTACTGGGGTGGGTTTCCATTTCCTTCTCCAGGGGATATTCCTGACCCACGTATCAAACCCACATCTCCTGCATTGGCAGGTGGGTTCTTTACTACTGAGCCACAGGGAAGCCTACATAATAATTATATGAAAAATATATTATATGTCTAATGTAGCCATTTAATGTTAATGAGAAGAATGAGTTGGGTTGTCCTAAATCAATTTTTATAATTTATTTATTTTTGGTTTGAAGAAAGATTTGAGACAATCAATCACAGAGACATGTGCACACCTCAGAGACAATAGCCACCCTGACTTGACGTGTTCCTCTTCTGCCCAGACTCCTATGCAAATTTGTCATCATTGCTGCAAGTTTGGAGTCTATATAAGGCACCACAGGGAAATATGAATGTGTCAACAGAGAATTCATTCATAAACTAATGAGGTGGTTTTCTTGTGATTTTATACTATTCCTTTTTTTTCAGGTATTTAATCAAATTAAACAGATATTTGCCATCTGTAATATAGAGTATAATACAATCCTGCTAAATGGAAAGTTTGGTCCCTGCCCTCCACAAGCTGCCAATCTGAGAAAGCTGCTGCTGCTGCTGCTAAGTCATTTCAGACATGTCCGACTCTGTGTAACCCCATAGACGGCAGCCCACCAGGCTCCCCCGTCCCTGGGATTCTCCAGGCAAGAACACTGGAGTGGGTTGCCATTTTCTTCTCCAATGCATGAAAGTGAAAAGTGAAAGTGAAGTCGCTCAGTCGTGTCTGACTCTTTGCGACCCCACGGACTGCAGCCCACCAGGCTCCTCCGCCCATGGGATTTTCCAGGCAAGAGTACTGGAGTGGGGTGCCATGGCCTTCTCCACTGAGGAAGCTGAGTAATATGCAATGTAGAATGTATGACTGTATTTATTAATACTTTTGATCTTTGTGATATCCTAAATGATTGCACTTCTTTTCCCTTTTTAATCTTTGATAATGACTTCACATCTGTAGTTTCCTCTTTATTGGGTTGCTACTTACTGTCTGTGGATATTGCAATATTCTGGATACTTTATGGTCAGAGTTAATCCTTGGAGTTTCCCATGAGCATTTTAAGTGTTCAGCCTTATTCCTTCTCCCCACAGTTTTTGTTTTAATTTTGTGTGTGTGTTTCCTGCAGGTAGAATTTTCCAGACAAGAGAACAGCATTTGATATAGAGCAAAATATGATTCTTTAGGAGAGAGCACTTAAACTGAAAAGGCTTATGAGGTCTTGATGAATACCCTTTAGTTTATAAGTTAGATGTTTTCAAATGTTTCCTTTAAAATTGACTATCGTATAATAAGTTTTTAATACTTCCCTGCTGCTGCTGCTGCTAAGTTACATCAGTTGTGTCCGACTCTGTGCGACCCCATAGACAGCAGTCCAGTAGGCTCCTCTGTCACTGGGATTCTCCAGGCAAGAATACTGGAGTGGGTTGCCATTTCCTTCTCCAATGTGTGCAAGTGAAAGTGAAGTCGCTCATTCGTGTTTGACTCTTAGCGACCCCAGGGACCGCAGTCAACCAGGCTCCTCCACCCATGGGATTCTCCAGGCAAGAGTACTGGAGTGGGTTGCCATTGACTTCTCTAACAGGGCATAAAAGGGTTTCTGGTTGCCTAAAAGAATTAGCTATGCTTTCCTTTATGTACACATGCTCTCAGAGGGTGACTGGGACATGACAAAGTGTGACCCATATTTTTACCCAAGAGAAATGAAGGCTTGTGACAATAGTACCAGAAAAATACAGTAGAGAACTATGATTCTAGCTACAAAATTCTTAAGTAATAATCCGAACACAAGACAATGAACCATCATTTTTCAACCAGTGGAATACAGGTGTCATCTATAGATCTCATAATTCTAAAGTTTTATTCATGTAGTGATTACTTCTCAGAATGAAAATTCAGAGCAATTTATGACCTAATGATTGGTGTTTTTAAAAGAGCTAGTCATGATAGTTGATTCATAAAACTGAAGTAAGTAATCAATTCAGTGAACATTTCACAAGCTTTTATTTTAATCAGCTTGAATGATTCAAGTATTATACTTCAAAGTAAGAAGAGATTTTTTTTTCTTAATACAGTTATTAGAGAATTCTGCTACTGCTAAGTCACTTCAGTCGCGTCCGACTCTGTGTGACCCCATAGATGGAAGCCCACCAGGCTCCCCTGTCCCTGGGATTCTCCAGGCAAGAACTCTGGAGTGGGTTGCCATTTCCTTAGAGAATTCTAGGTTCACTTAATTGTGAGTAAAAATCTTAAGGATAGAAAAAAATCATTGTTTAAAATATTACATTGAAAGTCTTGAAGTAAATGGAACAAGAGTGTACAATTATGGTAATGAGAGAGTTAATGCTGGTGTTTATTATCTATCATACTACTTAAGGACTGACTAAGGCATTGTTAAGTAGTAGTTGTATTATATACAATATATTATATTATAATGAAACATCAATCTTGAATTCATAAACCTACTATCACCTATGCTGCTGAGTTGCTTCAGTCGTGTCCAACTCTATGCGACCGCATAGACGGCAGCTCACCAGGCTTCCCCATCCCTGGGATTCTCCAGGCAAGAGTACTGGAGTGGGTTGCCATTTCCTTCTCCAGTGCATGCAAGTGAAAAGTGAAAGTGAAGTCAATCAGTCATGTCCAACTCTTCACGGCCCCTTGGACTGCAGCCCAGCAGGCTCCTCTGTCCATGGGGTTTTCCAGGCAAGAGTACTGGAGTGGGGTGCCATTGCCTTCTCCGAACAGCAGTGATGTATAGCTGGATATTTTGTTCTTTAAATATTTGAGCTGTTGTTTAGTCACTAAGTTGTGTCTGACCCATTTGTGATCCCATGGACTGTAGCTCACCAGGCTTCTATGTCAATGGGATTTCCTAGGCAAGAATACTGGAATGGGTTGTCATTTCCTACTCCAGAGGATCTTCCCAACCCAGGAACTGAACCCTTGTCTCCTTCTTGGCAGGTTGATTCTTTACCACTGAGCCACCTGGGATCTTCTCTTTAAATATTACCTCATACTAAAAATGTCAATTTAAATGGTGAAGAACATGGAAAAAATTTCCACAATTTGTGAAACTTTGAGTAATGACTGAGTTTAACCAGCATAGAAGTTGATTAACTTATTTGGCCAAAGTTACAGTGAAATAAATGATATGACTGTAGCCACATACAAATTTCATTAGGACCATGTCATTTTATGTCCACAGGTGGTATTTTCACCCGGCTAGCAGGTTTGTCAGCATTTATCTTTTATTATCAAAATTAACTGGTGAGAGAGTGAGAGAGGGGATCACAGAACTCTGCTCTACTAGAGGAAAAGCAAGCCTTGGCCACATCCTGATGATGAAATGTTAGCACTACTGCCCTTCTATACTCCAAGCTTATAACCCAAAAGAGGCATTGTTTTTGTTGTGGTGAGCTATAAGTCTTTATATTAGAAAAACTCTAAAGAGAATGTTGCTTCAGTTCAGTTCAGTTCAGTCGCTCAGTCATGTCCGACTCTTTGCAACCCCATGAACCACAGCACGCCAGGCCTCCCTGTCCATCACCAACTCCCGGAGTTCACTCAAACTCATGTCCATCAAGTCGGTGATGCTATCCAGCCATCTCATTCTCCGTCATCCCCGTCTCCTCCCACCCCCAATCCCTCCCAGCATCAGACTGTTTTCTAGATCCTAATAAAATATGAGCCTGTGGCTGAAGGAAGCTATAGATAGGTAAATGAGTCTGGTGCTCTTGCACTTGTGAAACAAAGAATTCACCTCAAGAAACAAAGACAGCTAGACAACTTGAAAGAGAAAGTGTTTCCAGTTTGGTGAGTAGTATGGATTTGGCATTCAAAATCTATTTCTAGATGAATGATAAAAATATAGAACTTACATTTTGTAGGAATTTATTTTCTACAGCAAGTATTATGTTCGAGAAAGTCAAGTGGGGCGTCCCTAGCAGCCACTGTCCTTCAGCCAGATCTGTTTATTTGTTTATAATCTCAAAGAGAATGAAAGGAGCCTCAGTACAATAGCAGAAGTTCCTCTTGGTGGCTTTCAAAATTTAACTGCTGAGGAAAAAGAAATCTATCGGTTTTTTATTAGCCTAGAAAGTATCTTGAAATTCAGAAATTTTATAAAAGAGTATTTTAATGGGTTAAATGAAAAACACAGGATTACATGGTTTCAGGGCCACAGATATCTTAAACACGGGTAGTAAGAACCTTATTTTATATGTTTTTTTAAAAAACTGAATATGACCTGCAAGAAAAAAAAGTGGAAACAACTAATTTCTCCTAAATTTTCAAAATGATGGTGATAAAGACATATCCAATTTATATTTCATTCTGATTATGTCTAACTTTTTATGTAAAATTTAATTTCTGATCAATTTGATAATATCCATTCCCTTGCAGCTCAGATGGTAAAGAATCTGTCTGCAATGCAGGAGACCTTAGTTCAATCCCTGGGTTGGGAATATCCCCTGGAGAAGGGAAAGGCTACCCACTCCAGTATCCTGGCCTGGAGAATTCCATGGACTATATAGTCCATGGGGTCTCAAAGAGTCAGTGAGTGACTTTCACTTTCACTTTCATAACACTAAAGCAAAGAGTTGTCTTTTAGTAAAAGATCTTTTAGTGCTGTTCAAGAAATCACTTTAAGAATAAAAAGCATCAGAAAGCTGGCCCCTTATGTTTCATGTGTCAATACTAGCTTCGATTTCTTTAGCTGAAAATGTTAGAAATTATATACTTTCATAATGCACAAAAAAGTTTAGAAATTATATGATTTCATAATGCACTGTATGTCTCCTATGTAACACTTGTTTAATTAATCTATTAATTATTTGAGGAATCATTGTCCAGCTTATGTCTTCTCTGCTTTACTAGAAACTTCACAAGGACAGAGAGAATTCTTCCTCTGATTCACCCTTGAATTGTTGAGATTTGGCATAGCCATTAGCACAGCATAGATACTCATGAATATTAATGGTCCAATAAATGAGTAAATTAATGAATAAATAGGCCTGAAGTAGAAAAGATATGTTACAAGTATTAGTAATAGCCAATTAAAATCAATGCATTAATCTCTCATTTGAAACCAAAAAAATTAGGGACAACTCATCTTCACTTTCATGCACTGGAGAAGGAAATGACAACCCACTCCAGTATTCTTGCCTGGAGAATCCCAGGGACAGAGTAGCCTGGCAGGGGGTCGCAAATAGTTGGACATGACTGAGTGACTAAGATACACATAAGTATTGTTAGGTTTGCATAAACCAAAGGACCCTGAAATGTCCAAGTCAGGATTCATTGATTGGATTCACTTCATCCCCATAGAGGTGGGCACCTAGGCTTGTGAGGACACAAGGGAGCTGGAGAATGGAAGCCCTAGTAGGTCCTCTTGGTGGGGAGACATCTCGGACTCACTCTTCAGTGTTAGGTCATAAAGGAGACTCAGAACTTGTTCATTTCTTACCTAAAATTCTGTGAATTTGGGAACTTCTCCAATTTTTTTTAAAAGTTAATTTGTTTTAATTGGAGGCTACTTTACAATATTGTGGTGGTACACATGTGGCTGATTCATGTAGATGTAAGGCAAAATCCAGTGTTGTTTTTAACAAGATCTTGGAGGTCTGAGTGTATATATGCCTTTTCAGACATATCCATGGGCATTTTCGGAGAAAGTTGAATCAATCATCAGGTTAACGACCTGTGTACATTTCAGTTCAGTTCAGTTCAGTTCAGTCGCTCAGTCGTGTCCGACTCTCCGCGACCCCATGAATCACAGCACGCCAGGCCTCCCTGTCCATCACCAACTCCCGGAGTACACTCAAACTCATGTCCACAGAGTCGGTGATGCCATCCAGCCATCTCATTCTCCGTCGTCCCCTTCTCCTCCCGCCCCCAACCTTTCCCAGCATCAGAGTCTTTTCCAGTGAGTCAACTCGTCTCATGAGGTGGCCAAAGTATTGGAGTTTCAGCTTTAGCATCAGTCCCTCCAATGAACATCCAGGATTGATCTCCTTTAGAATGGACTGGTTGGATCTCCTTGCAGTATAAGGGACTCTCAAGAGTCTTCTCCAACACCACAGTTCATCGATTCTTCGGCGATCAGCTTTCTTCACAGTCCAACTCTCACATCCATACATGACCACGGGAAAAATCATTGCCTTGACTAGACGGACCTTGGTCGGCAAAGTAATGTCTCTGCTTTTTAATATACTATCAAGGTTGGTCATAACTTTCCTTCCAAGGAGCAAGCGTCTTTTAATTTCATGGCTGCAATCAGCATCTGCAGTGATTTTGGAGCCCAAAAAAACAAAGTCTGACACTGTTTCCACTGTTTTTCCATCTATTTCCCATGAAGTGATGGGACCAGATGCCATGATCTTTGTTTTCTGAATGTTGAGCTTCAAGCCAACCTTTTCACTCTCCTCTTTCACTTTCATCAAGAGGCTTTTGAGTTCCTCTTCACTTTCTGCCATAAGGGTAGTGTCATCTGCATATCTGAGGTTATTGATATTTCTCCCGGCAATCTTGATTCCAGCTTGTGCTTCTTCCAGCCCAGCGTTCCTCATGATGCACTCTGCATATAAGTTAAATAAGCAAGGTGACAATATACAACCTTGACGCGCTCCTTTTCCTATTTGGAACCAGTCTGTTGTTCCATGACCGGTTCTAACTGTTGCTTCCTGACCTGCATACAGGTTTCTCAAGAGGCAGGTCAGGTGGTCTGGGATTCCCATCTCTTTCAGAATGTTCCACAGTTTATTGTGATCCACACAGTCAAAGGCTTTGGCATAGTCAATGAAGCAGAAATAGATGTTTTTCTGAAACTCTCTTGCTTTCTCCATGATCCAGCGGATGTTGGCAATTTGATCTCTGGTGCCTCTGCCTTTTCTAAAACTTGCTTGAACATCTGGGAGTTCACGGTTTACATACTGCTGAAGCCTGGCTTGGAGAATTTTGAGCATGACTTTACTAGCGTGTGAGATGAGTGCAATTGTGCGGTAGTTTGAGCATTCTTTGGCATTGCCTTTCTTTGGGATTGGAATGAAGACTGACCTCTTCCAGTCCTGTGGCCACTGCTGAGTTTTCCAAATCTGCTGGCATATTGAGTGCAGCACTTTCACAGCATCATCTTTCAAGACTTGAAATAGCTCAACTGGAATTCCATCACCACCACTAGCTTTGTTCGTAGTAATGCTTTCTAAGGCCCACTTGACTTCACATTCCAAGATGTCTGGCTCTAGGTCAGTGATCACATTATCGTGACTATCTTGGTCGTGAAGATCTTTTTTGTACAGTTCTTCTGTGTATTCCTGCCACCTCTTCTTAATATCTTCTGCTTCTGTTAGGTCCATACCATTTCTGTCCTTTATCGAGCCCATCTTTGCATGAAAAGTTCCCTTGGAATCTCTAATTTTCTTGAAGAGATCTCTTGTTTTTCCTATTCTGTTGTTTTCCTCTATTTCTTTGCATTGATCACTGAGGAAGGCTTTCTTATCTCTCCTTGCTATTCTTTGGAACTCTGCATTCAGATGCTTATATCTTTCCTTTTCTCCTTTGCTTTTCGCCTCTCTTCTTTTTACAGCTATTTGTAAGGCCTCCTCAGACAGCCATTTCGCTCTTTTGCATTTCTTTTCCATGGGGATGGTCTTGGTCCCTGTCTCCTGTACAATGTCACGAACCTCCGTCCAGAGTTCATCAGGCACTCTTATCAATCAGATCTAGTCCCTTAAATCTATTTCTCACTTCCACTGCATAATCATAAGGGATTTGATTGAGGTCATATCTGAATGGTCTAGTGGTTTTCCCTACTTTCTTCAATTTAAGTCTGAACTTCGCAATAAGGAGTTCATGATCTGAGCCACAGTCAGCTCCTGGTCTTGTTTTCGCTAACTGTATACAGCTTCTCCATCTTTGGTTGCAAAGAATATAATCAATCTGATTTCGGTGTTGACCATCTGGTGATGTCCATGTGTAGAGTCTTCTCTTGTGTTGTTGGAAGAGGGTGTTTGCTATGACCAGTGCATTCTCTTGACAAAACTCTATTAGCCTTTGCCCTGCTTCATTCCGTGCTCCAAGGCCAAATTTGCCAGTTACTCCAGGTGTTTCTTGACTTCCTACTTTTGCATTCCAGTCCCCTATAATGAAAAGGACATCTTTTTTGGGTGTTAGTTCTAAAAGGTCTTGTAAGTCTTCATAGAACCGATTAACTTCGGCTTCTTCAGCATTACTGGTTGGGGCATAGGCCTGGATTACTGTAATATTGAATGGTTTGCCTTGGAAACGAACAGAAATCATCCTGTCATTTTTAAGATTGCATCCAAGTACTGCATTTCGGACTCTTTTGTTGACCATGATGGCTACTCCATTTCTTCTAAGGGATTCCTGCCCACAGTAGTAGAAATAATGGTCATCTGAGTTAAATTCACCCATTCCAGTCCATTTTAGTTCACTGATTCCTAGAATGTCGACATTCACTCTTGCCATCTCCTGTTTGACCACTTCCAATTTGCCTTGATTCATGGACCTAACATTCCAGGTTCCTATGCAATATTGCTCTTTACAGCACCGGACCTTGTTTCTATCATTGGTCACATCCACAACTGGGTATTGGTTTTGCTTTTGCTCCATCCCTTTATTCCTTCTATAGTTATTTCTCCACTGGGCTCCAGTAGCATACTGGGCACCTACCGACCTGGGGAATTCCTCATTCAGTATCCTATCATTTTGCCCTTTGTTACTGTTCACGGGGTTCTCAAGGCAAGTATACTGAAGTGGTTTGCCATTCCCTTCTCCAGGGGACCACATTCGGCTGTGGTCCATGTGATTAGATCAGCTAGTTTCCTGTGATTATGATTTCAGTTTGTCTGCCCTCTGGTGCCCCCTAGCAATACCTACCGTCTTATTTCGGTTTCTCTTACCTTGGTCGTGGAAAATCTCTTCACAGCCGCTCCAGCAAAGTGCAGCTGCTGTACCTTACCTTGGACGAGGGGTATCTCCTCAAGGCCCCCCCTCCTGACCTTGAACGCGGAGTAGCTCCTCTCGGCCCTCCTGCGCCCGCGCAGCCACCGCCTGTTGGACGTGGGGTAGCTCCTCTCGGCCGCTGGCCCTGGCCTCAGGCGTGGGGTAGCTCCTCACGGCCGCACCTCTTTGCGTGGCTCGTTGCGCCCGGGCCGGCGTCTCTCGCGTCGCGTCTGCGCCGCCGGGGCCGGCGTCTCTCGCGTCGCGTCTGCGCCGCCGGGGCCGGCGTCTCTCGCGTCGCGTCTGCGCCGCCGGGGCCGGCGTCTCTCGCGTCGCGTCTGCGCCGCCGGGGCCGGCGTCTCTCGCGTCGCGTCTGCGCCGCCGGGGCCGGCGTCTCTCGCGTCGCGTCTGCGCCGCCGGGGCCGGCGTCTCTCGCGTCGCGTCTGCGCCGCCGGGGCCGGCGTCTCTCGCGTCGCGTCTGCGCCGCCGGGGCCGGCGTCTCTCGCGTCGCGTCTGCGCCGCCGGGGCCGGCGTCTCTCGCGTCGCGTCTGCGCCGCCGGGGCCGGCGTCTCTCGCGTCGCGTCTGCGCCGCCGGGGCCGGCGTCTCTCGCGTCGCGTCTGCGCCGCCGGGGCCGGCGTCTCTCGCGTCGCGTCTGCGCCGCCGGGGCCGGCGTCTCTCGCGTCGCGTCTGCGCCGCCGGGGCCGGCGTCTCTCGCGTCGCGTCTGCGCCGCCGGGGCCGGCGTCTCTCGCGTCGCGTCTGCGCCGCCGGGGCCGGCGTCTCTCGCGTCGCGTCTGCGCCGCCAACACTTTTTTACTATCTCATCAGCTACCTTGTTTGTTTTTGTGATTCAGTCTGCTGATAAAATTCATACCTTTTTTTAGTTTTATTTTTTCAGATGTAGGAATTACCATATGTCAGGGGACCAGATGTTGCTGAAAGTAAGCAAATCTTCCTCTTTATTTTAACTTGAAGGCACTGCCTGGTGGGTCCTCACACTGTTAGGTTTTATATATGGGTATGTGCACAAATCGTTAGACATTTGTGCCTGGATCCAGTGCTAACACATTATTTGAAATATATGAAGTCATCTTTATCCTATGAATTCGCAGTTGATTTCTCTTGTTTTTTTTTTTTTTTCAAATAATTATTTTGTCAGAAAACTAGCAAAAAATCCATCAGTTTCACATAAATAAACTGATTTGTTTCATAGCAAACAAAATGAATACAGTACTTCCTGGTAATGATGAGAGATGATGACTTCAATATTTCCAGTTAAACTTTATTTTGCAGCCCATCAGTTGCTGTCAAGTATGTGATTGTCTGTTAAGTTCTATAGGCCCAAGCAAACCGAGGAGAGCGCATTAATTTCATTTGTGTAACATTAAAAATCACAGTTTGAATGTGTTGGGACTGTTACCCTGGCATCAGCAGAACAGCCAATGTAGAGATTTAAAACACCAAAGACTTCCTTCTGTCAAGCCTCATGCTTGGGAGGTCCAGATGATATCACTGCCATTCCTCAGGCAATGCAAACATCGGTATGAGCCTTACTAGCCTCTTCCCAAGAACTCACTTGTTATTTGATATAATGATTAGACCCTTTCAGTTGGGGAGCAGAGGTGGCCATGCTAACTCTGTCATTGAGGAAGGGCCCACTACCTTTTTCCATAAATCTAATACATAATTTATGATGTGGGCCATCATTTTGGTTTGATAATCCTTAAGTATCTCTGGATCATGTTTTTATTTTATCGCTATTTTGAATTTTGGAATAAAGTGCAGTGTAACCTGAGAAAGAAGGTTTACCATCCCACGGAATTTGGGTCCTCTTATCATAGTAAGTCTCAGTATGAACACAGGCAAGTTACTTAGCTTCCCTGAGCCTTATTTTCTTCATCTGTAAAATGAAGATAATTTCTCCAGGAAGGACAAAGTAAGGATTAAATATGATTTGGATAAATGTATTAATTTCCCATCATTTCTATAACAAATATTTCTCATCCATAACCATATTTCTAAAAACCTTGACCTCTACCATCTCCTGAAATTGTCCTTTACTTGCATGGTTCCTGCTTTTGTGTGTATGCTCTTACTACGCACTTCTTCCCACATCATTGCCCTTTCATCCTTTCTACCCAGATGGTTCGTACTCCTCTCTGAGAGAATGTCATAGAGACTGCCAGCAAAGAAAGGAGTCCCGAGACTTGTTTAAAGCTTTGTAGTCTAACTACTGTAGTATACAGATATTTTTTTTCATCCAAAAATTATACCCTAGAAATATCTTTACTGGAGGAAAAAAGTGGGAACAAACTCTGTGTCTTTTTCCCACAATCCTATCTCCAAATTCCTCTCTCTATTCTGCTTTTACCACACTGATTCCGGACATTGTATTGCTGACTATGATCTGATATGACCCTTTGACTTATCCAGATAGTGTAAAAATGCCTCTCTCCCAAAAGCCCATACCAGTTTTCATCAGGCTAGTGGGCAGAATCTCTTAAGTACTTAGGGTATCATCAGGAATGCCAGGTGCATCTGCCTGTCAGGTGGGCAAAATTAGTGAACACTAAGGTTAATTAATAGTTAAGGCTAATGGTAATTACTTGAAATTTAGCAGTGAGATTTTATAGCTACCTAGTGGCAATCCACTCCAGTGTTCTTGCCTCGAGAATCCCAGGGATGGTAGAGCCTGGTGGGCTGCCGTCTATGGGGTCGCACAGAGTCAGACGCAACTGAAGCGACTTAGCAGCAGCAGCAGCAGTATCATCCACTCTATTTTTATTATAGTACAAAAATATACAACATGAAGTTTACCATCTTATTCACTCTCTTTTGAGACTGTGTTTTTAAGTCCCAGAGTATAAAAGTAGTTAGATAACCAAGGCATGTTCTTTCTTGTAGGACCGTCAACATTGACTTTTGAAGAGAGGTTTGAATGTCTTGTCTTTGCAAGTCCTATTGTAAAGCTCTTCAGAACCCAAAGTGATCATTTATGAGGTGATTACCAGACATTGGAGATACATTGCTAGGAATTTTTATGTTCTGGTTCTCAGTATACCACCAAGGGTAGAATTTACAGTGAAAGGAAATTCTGCCAGTCTCTTTTTTTACCAAAAAACAGCACAGATGAAAGGTGAAACACTTTGCCCAGTGATATGTAGATCTCAGTGGGCAGAAGCTCAGTTGATAGTATATTGGAAAAGAGACACTTTGTGCAAACATGGCTATGGAGAAATGTTTTGCCAAATCTGAAGGTGATTTCTCATCACAATTGCACTTTCAGGATTGTCAGGTGCTTGATAACAGAGAATTTTATTTGTTGTTGACACCCATGGCTTATCCTCTAAAAGATGTCATATTAAGTTTTCTGCTGACCTGCCTGCAAAGACATAAAGATTGTGTAAGAAGAAGACCTGCAGTTCTTCAAAATATGCAATGTGGATTTTAAAGATGTAGCTTTTCTTTTTGAGGCATTCTGGACAGCAGCAAAGTTTCACAACTTTATGAAATACCTTTTGCTTTACATTGTCACCTCAAAGAACCGATGGCAAAGTGGTTAAGGGGAGGAAATCATATTTTTAAATGACAACTCTGTGGAAATCTATATGGCAAGTGCTTCACCATGTCGTTTCATTTACATCTCACACTGTCTGACGCACATAGTTATCCCCAGCCGTACAGGAAACTCAGAGAGGGCTAGTGATTTGCCTAGAAGAGTGGGATTTTAACACAAGTCTGTACTGTTTCAAAGCCCACAATATATTCTACATGATACCGAGTAACATATCATGAGAATGAGCATCTTTCTTACTGAGAACAAATGACTCTGTAAACTGTCTTACCCTCTGAAGTTACAGCATGGCTCAAAAAAATACTGTTTTGAGGTCATCAAAGGGAAGTTAAAATACTGTTGTAAGTCTACAGATAAATACATGATAGGGAAATAGAAATTATGCCAAAGTAAAAAGTCTGAATTATTCAGTGTGACTATATATATTGATCAAGTGAAATGGATAAATGTCAACCTACCATGGTTTAAAGGGGAATAGATTTATGTTCTTTCCAATAAGTCATTAATTCTATTAGTTGCTATCTTCAAAAGAGTCATGATTTTTCTTAAATATAGCTTCATCTATAGTAATACTTTATTGTATTTCCCTGAATTATCAAACTCTTCTATTTCCAAAACTCTATTAAAAAGATAATATATCATATCTCTCACTAACCAATTGATAGTAAAATACTTCATTATAGCCTCTCAAGATAATATCTAGTAAATAAAAGCTAATTTTATTTTTCTTATAATTTGCTTCAACCTCACCAATAGTTTATTGCATAATATTTCCTATATATAATTATATCATATTTTGATCATTTTTTCTATGAGCTAAATCATTAATTATGTTAACCTTTAGTGAATGATCTATTTTTTCTCTGTCTTAGGGTAAGATATACTATTTGCTTTTATCTATCCACATTATAGATTAAGATTTGACATAATTCATATAGGTGTTTTAATACAGTAGTCCCCCTTTATCCACAGGTGGATATGTTCAAAGATTCCTAGTGGATGTTTGAAATTATGGATAAATACTATATTTTTCCCATATGTGTACCTATGATCATTTAATTTATAAACTAGGCACAATAAAAGGTTAACAACAATCAGTTCAGTTCAGTCGCTCAGTCGTGACCGACTCTGCGACCCCATGAATCACAGCACGCCAGGCCTCCCTGTCCATCACCAACTCCCGGAGTTCACTCAAACTCACCCCCATTGAGTCAGTGATGCCATCCAGCCATCTCATTCTCTGTTGTCCCCTTCTCCTCCTGCCCGCAATCCCTCCCAGCATCAGAGTCTTTTCCAGTGAGTCAACTCGTTACATGAGGTGGCCAAAGTATTGGAGTTTCTAGCATCAGTCCTTCCAATGAACACCCAGTACTGATCTCCTTTAGAATGGACTGGTTGGATCTCCTTGCAGTCCAAGGGACTCTCAAGAGTCTTCTCCAACACCACAGTTCAAAAGCATCAATTCTTCAACGATCAGCTTTCTTCACAGTCCAACTCTCACATCCATACATGACCACAGGAAAAACCATAGCCTTGACTAGATAGACCTTTGTTGGCAAAGCAATGTCTCTGCTTTTTAATATGCTAAATAACTAATAGCAAAACAGGACAATTACTGCAATATACTATAACCAAAGTTATGTGAATGTGGTCTTTCTCTCAAGCTATCTTATTATACTATCCTCAGCCTTCTTGTGAAGAATCAAGATGAAATCCTTATGTAACAAGATGAAGTAAAGTGAAATTAGGTGGGGATTGTTGTCTAGTGTCAGGCTACTATGACCTTTTGGTAATGTGTCAGAAAAGGATCATCTGCTTTGGATGATCCTGAATCACTGAGCTATGGTTGGAAATCCTGGGCAAGATAGAGGGGGACCGCACCAGATTTCATCACACTGTTCTGAGCAGCTCGCAATTTAAACTTCATGAATAGTTTATTTCTGGAATTTTCTATTTCATATGTTTGGACCTCAGTTGAACACGGATAACTGAAAATGCAGAAAGTGAAACCACAGATAATAGAGATGCTGCAGTTAAATATGCTTATCATAAGCATCTTGCAATTTTTTAATGTGGAATTTCAGTAAAAAGCTCAGTGGTTTGGCAGCCAGTAAAAAGTTAGATCGAAATAATCTACATGATTTTTTTTTCTTTTTCCACAAGGCAGGATTAACTGTCTGAAGTCTACTTTGATTTTAATTCAAACACACATTTAAAAGGAGACTGTACATGTAAATTATCCCACGGCATCTCACTGCTGCTGTTCTGAGTTTTCATAGCAGCCTACAGGCTTCCACCAATTTTTTGGCCACTGTGATTTCCTGGCTCTGGTTTTGATTGACTCTATGATGGCAGGATGTGATGAGAACTGATGTGGTATCAAAATGAAAGAAAGCAAAGAGCCCCTGTAATGTTTGATTCCTTAAGATTAATTTGCCACGTGAAAGACTTAAGATTTTTTTTCTGAAATTTTAATTTTGTATTGGGGTATAGCCAATTAACAATGTTGTGATAGTTTAAAGTGAACAGCCAAGAGACAGTCATATATACCCATATATCCATTCTCCCTCAAACTCCTCTCCCATGTAGGCTGCCACATAACATTGAGCAGAGGTGCATGTTCTATACCATAGGTCCTTGATGGTTATCCAATTTAAATATAGTAATGTGTACATGACCTTCCCAAACTCTCTGACTGTCCCTTCTGTCAGCAACCATAAATATGTTTTTTTAAGTCTGTGAGTCTCTTTCTGATTTATAAGTTAATTTGTATCATTTCCTTTTAGATTCTACATATAAGGGACGTCATATGATATTAATCCTTATCTATCTGACTTACTTCACTCAGTATGACAATCCCTAGGACCATCCATGTTGCTGCAGTTGCATCATTGCATTCTTTTTAATGGCCTAGTAGTATTCCATTATGTATATGTACCACATCTTCTTTATCCATTCCTCTGTCAATGGACGTTTAGGTTGTTTCCATGTCTTGGCTATTGTAAACAGCACTGCAGTGAACATTGGGGTGCATGTATCCTTTTGAATCATGTTTTTCTCTGGATGTATACCCAGGAGTGGGATTGAAGGGTCATATTATAGCTCTGTTTTTAGTTTTTTAAGAAACTTCTATACTGTTCTCTGTAGTGGCTGTACCAATTTACATTCCCACCAACAATATAGGAGGGTTCCCTTATCTCCACATCCTCTCCAGCAGGTATTGTTTGTGGATTTTTTGATGATAGGCATTCTGATCGGTGTGAGGTAATATCTCATTGTACTTTTGATTTGCATTTCTCTTAATAATTAGCAAT
Organism: Moschus berezovskii; assembly: GCF_049115385.1. Lineage (NCBI taxonomy): Eukaryota > Metazoa > Chordata > Mammalia > Artiodactyla > Moschidae > Moschus > Moschus berezovskii. Next base: position 58,328,643 of record NC_142477.1, on the reverse strand, counting down.
GTTGAACATCTTTTCATGTGCCTATTGGCCATCTATATATCCTCTTTGAAAAAATGTCTATTTAAGTCTTCTGTCCATTTTTTGAGTGGGTTGTTAATTTTAATGCTGTTAAGCATCATGAGCTGTTTGTAAATTTTGTAAAGTAATACCTTATCAGTCACATCATTTAAAAAATATTTTTTCTCAATATGTGGGTTAAGAATTAAGATTTTTGTTCATAATTAATGTTTGTTCAATCGAAAGACTTCTTCTGTATCAAGTTAAATAAAGCAGGGACTCTTTAATTACAGGTAGTAATCTCCCATACCCCTGTCCTTATATACATTTCAAAAGATGCTAGAGATGTCAGAGAAGACGCCTATCTCTGAATATAAGGAAATATTCTCTTTTTAGGAATAACACGGGAAGGGTCCTGAGTTGTGCACTACATTTTTATGTTCTACACCCCATTTTCAACAAAGCATTGAATTTTAAGATGCCACATTATCTATCTATATGATTATGGAGTATGTTTATTTTAAAATTGTATAGCTATTTAAGGTTTGGCTTACACTGATTTTAAAACTTAACTGCAAGTTTTTCATCTGAGTGTGAGAATGATTGTTTTGTTGAAAGTGCTTGGTTTACAGTTTTCAGCTCCACTGATTCTGGTTATTAACCAACTTTTTCAACATAATTTGGATCTTGGCCATTGAGGCAAAGTCTGTGTGATTAAGGCTTTGGGACAGGGGAATTAATTAGATCAGTTGCTCTTGACTCCTACCCAGTGCTTCTACCAAGCACTGTAGACATTAGTGGGTGAAGACTGGAATGATTGTGTAACCTTCATTTATGGTCTAAGTGTTTCTTGGTGCATGTACCTGGATTGATTAAGGCTTTTAGGTAGCCAAAAATGGAAGGTATAATTCATAGTATGAGAAGCTTCCACATCACTGAGGATAATACTGAAATTTCCACCCCACCACTGTTGCATACTCAGCTCACCTAGTCTATCACGTTCACACATGTTCACACCACTGCCACACACTATAATTTTTTTTAAATTGGAGGTTAATTACTTTACAATATTGTATTGGTTTTGCCACACACTGACATGAATCCACCCCGGGTGTACATGTGTTCCCTATCTTGAACTCCCCTCCCACCTCCCTCTCCATATCATCTGATTTCAACAATCACCTTCAGTTTACCTAACTGATGCTATAACAGGATTTTTAATGGATGAACCATAGTCCTGGCCATGAAGGAAAATCAGTTTAGTGGAAAAGACAGGTGTGTACCCCATGAGTTATACTGGAAGGCAGACTGTGCTTAATAGACTCACATAGAATTACCAAGTACAATACAATAGATACCTAGAGAAGGGAGAAAGTAGACTGACTAAGCAATTGGGGAAGATTTTATGGAGAAGTTGCCAAAGACTTGGCCTGAAGAAAAAGACAGAGATTTATTTACTCAGCAAATCAGCATGTTATTAAGTGTCCAGAATACAGGGATCATGAGAAAGGGCACATTGGGCAGAAATAATAGTGAGATCACAGGTTGAAAACACAGGCTTTTATAGAATGTTGAGCCATGGAGAGTTATTAATGCAAAGAATCATAAGAGGAAAGGGGAGTTGAGGGTTATAAACTAGAAATATCAGTTGGGGCATTTTCTGGAGTGCACTCATTTTTTTGTTAAGAGATTGAGATTACGTTCTGCAGTCACTGGAAACCTTGGGAGGTTCTGAGCTGGGGAGTAAAATGAGTAGAGCTATGAAATCAACCCTAATCAACAAATCAACAAATATCAATCAATCAAGAAGAACTGATGCTGAAGCTGAAGCTTCAATACTCTGGCCACCTGCTGCAAAGAGCTGACTTACTGGAAAAGACCCTGATGCTAGGAAACACTGAAGGCAGGAGGAGAAGGGGACCACAGACGGTGAGATGGTTGAATGGCGTCACCAACTCAATGGACATGAGTTTGAGCAAACTCCAAGAGATGGAGAAGGACAGGGAAGTTTGGTGAGCTGCAGTCTACAGTTGCAAAGAGCCAGACACAACTTAGTGACTGAGGAACAACAACAGTGATTTGGGATAGATGGATTGGAAGGAGGGAAAAATTATACTCAGCAAAGCCAATTGTAAAAGTTTAACCATAGTTTAGGCAAGCAAGGAGGGATGTCTGAACCAGGGTAGTGGCTGTAAAAACAAAGCACTAATTTGAAGAATTTTGCCAAGGTACATATTTACAGGAGGGGAAAAAACACAGAGGAAAGAGGAAGAGGGAATTCCTCAAAGGCTACCAGCCTGATACAGATAAGGAACAGGGGAAGAGGGTCTGGCTCTGAGAAATGATGTTATGTTTGGGCAGATAGACCATGAGAGATGAGAGAAATGTTTAAGTGTCCTCTGCTTAGAAATGAAGAACAGTTGAGACTCTAAGAAGACATGATATTACCAGGTAAAGAATATAGAGCAGAGATCCTCAGAATTTCCCCACTCATTCACAAACCCAGAATCACAGAGGAGACCAGAATTTCTTTGGTGGCATACTTCACAATACATTTCTTTAGTATTGTGTACTTTGTTAATTAAAATATGTGTAGATTCTTCATTTTTCTTCATGATCTAGTCATGCTTATACTTCTTCCTGATTTGTTCATTAATGGGAAAGATTATGCTGTATTGAGATTTGTTTATTTCATCAACAATTCTTTACTGAAGGCACTAGACACCATTTCAGGCACAGGGATATGCCTACGACTGAAACAGGCAAAGCTTTTCTTGCAGGTTACAGTCTGGTTACAGTCTTGGTTACAGAGAAGTCAACAATGGGCCAGTAATTCAAGAAATGGATAGGATTGTTCAGAAAATAAGTACTAGGATGGAAGCAAAACATAATAATGAAATCAGAAGTGGTGGGAAAGTGAGAGGGCGTGGTCTAAGAAACTATTGAATAACTGGGAGGATACAGTTGAGCTAAGACCTAGGAAACAAGTCAGTTGAGCAAAAAAGTCACACCTGTAAAGGCCTCTAGATGTGAGGAAGCTACTATGGAAAACAAAAGAGGGTAGGTAGTTATGGTACAGAATGAAGTTGGAAAAGTGAACAGGGGCTTGGCAGGCCATGCCAAGAAGTGAATTTTATTTTAAATGCCCCAGCAAATATTGAGGACTTTAAGTAAGGGGATTAATGATCTAATTTAGATTTTTAAATGATTCCTCAGCCTGCTGTGTGGCAAATGGGTTGCATGGGGCCAGAAGTAAAAATTGAAAAAAAAATAAATAGCTTAAGGGAATGGCTGATGGATTCATGTAGGTGTTGAGGGAAAGTAATGACTGAAAGTTGAGTCCCTAGGTTTTTATTCATTGAGTTTATCACTTTCATGTATGATGGGACTGATTTAAAGGCAGCTAATCATGTACATTGAAAAGGTTGGCTTGAAGCTCAACATTCAGAAAACAAAGACCATGGCATCTGGGCCCATCGCTTCATGGGAAATAGATGGAAAAACAGTGGAAACAGTGTCAGACTTTATTTTTTTGGGCTCCAAAATCACTGCAGATGCTGATTGCAGCCATGAAATTAAAAGACGCTTACTCCTTGGAAGGAAAGTTATGACCAACCTTGATAGTATATTAAAAAGCAGAGACATTACTTTGCCAACAAAGGTCCGTCTAGTCAAGGCTATGGTTTTTCCCGTGGTCATGTATGGATGTGAGAGTTGGACTGTGAAGAAAGCTGATCGCCGAAGAATTGATGCTTTTGAACTGTGGTGTTGGAGAGGACTCTTGAGAGTCCCTTGGACTGCAAGGAGATCCAACCAGTCCATTCTAAAGGAGATCAATCCTGGGTATTCATTGGAAGGACTGATGCTAAAGCTGAAACTGCAATACTTTGGCCACCTCATGGGACGAGTTGACTCACTGGAAAAGACTCTGATGCTGGGAAAGGTTGGGGGCGGGAGGAGAAGGGGACGACAGAGAATGAGATGGCTGGATGGCATCACCGACTCTGTGGACATGAGTTTGAGTGAACTCCGGGAGTTGGTGATGGACAGGGAGGCCTGGCGTGCTGTGATTCATGGGGTTGCGGAGAGTCGGACATGACTGAGTGACTGAACTGAACTGAATCATGTACATTCTGTTCAGCCTAGCTATACTTTTTCTTCTCAGTCTTAGTGTCACCTTATTCTAAGAGAACAAATTCACAAGAACATGTAGGTACTCAGTAATTTTCAAAGGCATAAGTTGTATATGAGGAGCAAGTCAGAATCATGAAAGGAAAGATGATGCCACTTTGTCAGGCTGCTCTTGCCAAAAGTTTGAATGAGTTCATCTACTTGTTGAGTTGACAGCTCACTTGTCCACCTGTCTAGTAGGAGACAAAGAGTCTCTGATCCACTTGTTAGTTAGTTTTTCGTTTTGTTTTTTTTTTTTTTTTATACTCAAATGAAAATACTCAGAAAGGACATTTTTCAATGAAGAAACATGAATAATGATCTTTGTTTTGTGACCAAAGCTGTATTTTTATCACATATAAATGACTGAGCCTCAAATTATTCACCTTCTGATATCTCTTTTTAACTCTCAAACTTCTGTTCCTTGTTACAATTTGTTACAGTCTGTAAAAACCATCACAATTTTGCCTTGGAATAGTTGAATCATGGGGTTCAGATGTTGGGGAGAAATCTGTTAAAATAAACAATCCCATGTGACCTGCAGCTTGTTAAAAGTGTGAACAATGAATTAACTCATAATATTGAGAATTGTTTTTATCACTATGTCTTTGCTATTTGCATGGAAATAAACTAATTTATGACTGGATTAAAAACCTCTAACCATGAGTACTATTTTTTGCTTGAGTAAGAATGCAATTAGGTAGTATTGTAAGCTTTCTAAGTCTCTTCTCATTGTATTGTAATTTTATCTAAAATGCTGCTGCTGCTAAGTTGCTTTAGTCACCTAAAATGAAGAATATTAAAAATACTGTACTTTGTAAAACTATCCAGTTTTACCAAGTTGTTCAACAACGTGAGAAAAATCAAGGAAAAATAAAACCTTTGAAGCAGTCTCTTGGTAAATGCAAATATAGGGATGAAAATATGTATGTTTTATATATGATTAAATCCCCAGAATCTATAGCACAGTAGGAGCTCAAAAATATTTTGAATGAAAATATTAAATCATTGGTTGCTGGCATAGTCAGGGGCACAAGGTCTTTGGTGCATTTTAATGCCTCCAAAGGCTTCCTTAACATCATTTTGAATCTAACATTTTTTCCTAGTCAATATTATGCTAACTAAAATGCTCATATCTTGTTGAAAATTTCTTCACCAGTTCTCCTCTCAAGTACTTTGGCAAATAACATACCTCGACAGACTACATTAAGTGTAGATGACTAATAAAGTAGGTAAATCGTACTTATATATGTCTTCATCCTAATATT